>NW_007377499.1:318027-414607 GCF_000475195.1 Diaphorina citri
AGTGGGTATCACAGCATTACTAAGTGCCTCCTTTACTATTAGGTATTTCTCATTAATTCAATATGTAACCACTGGTAACGCCTCACGAGGCTGAGTGCTCCCCGAGCACAGAGCAAAAAAAAAAAAAAAACTTCGACCCCACCAGGAATCAAACCTGGAACCTCCGGCGTACGAATGCAGTGTGATACCCACCCGGCCAGAGATAACACATCTTCCAATCTATTTAACCCTTCACTGGTGAACGTCTGCGTAATTTCGTCCTGTCTATTGTAGAATTTTAACTAGGAAATTCTTTAAAATGTGGGGCCTACATTAGGATTAGTGTCACACACGTGGTACCGCTCCCCTATCCCGAATAAAATTTAGTTAGGCAAAACGTTTTTCCCGTGATTTGATAAATTTTCCGGCAAGTTAATTAGTTCACGCCATGTCCCCTGCATACATAGAACGTATACATAGAACATACATAGAAAGTACATAGAACATTACATTGACATAAATACATAGTTTACATAAAACATAACATGGTTAACGTATAGTCAAGAGCTAAAATTTCAGGAGAATTTCCATTTTCATTCCTTTAGACCCGTTGTACATTAGAAGCGTAGACAAGCAACTTTTTGTAGTGCGTAGTCTCTGATCTTGAAATTTGTCGCGACGACCTATGAACTCAAAGCGAGAAAGTTTTAGATAACACTTCAGTCGATCATTTAAGACCGGTTTTAGCGTTACCTATGTTAAGCTACGCCGAGCAAGGCCAATAAATGGATGGGTGACTTAAACCTTATATTGGGAATAAAGGGAGAACGGGCTCTAGTCTTGATTTTAAATCATTACATGAAAGAAAAATCAAAGCAAGAATAATAATAAACTGAATATTAAACAAATTAGGTATGTACATAGGTACTGATTTTCTCTAATCTCGATCGAATAAACTACGGTCTAAAAAATTCGCGGAGGGACGGGCCCAGCTTGTTACAATAGTTTTAAGTAAAATTAAATAAAAAATCATATCTTATAAATACCTATTAGTTATTTAGGCCTTACCTGTGTCCGGTTTGGTTTCGAAATAGGTTCTAGACTTGGATATGTGACGACATAGATGTAGTAATCTCGAGCATAGCGTGGGAGTAAGTGAGAACTTGCGTGGAAACAGAGTACCATTGACTTGAGATAACTCGAAGTGAGAATAGAACGGTTCAATACACACCAGAGCACGAATACCCAGCGGACTACACCATGGAATGAATATCTAAACACAAACAATAGAATATAAGATAACTAACTAACTCAGGTTTCTTCTTCTAAATAATATATGAAGGATGAAAATCTAAATTTGACTTTTTTATACATAAAAAAAAAAAAATAAATAAAATAAAATACACGTCCTATTTTGGACTAAAAAAAAAAAAAATAATACAAATTTAAATAATGAATTATTTCTGAAGCTGAGAGTCTCTTCAAAATATTTGTTACCACAACATTTGTAAGAGCCTTTACTAAATTTATCACCTCTATAAATTTTCTTTTTCACTCTGGTAATACCCACCTCACAAGCTACAAGTTGGAACTTACCCCAAAGAAGAACATTGTATTCCAACACCAGGACCATGTTCTATGTGTATAGTTGATCCATCGCCACAGAGGCCATCTTGTACTTGAGCTACGTATCACCTCTTTCTCCACTAGAAACACAGGCTAGGGAAAAACGGGACAGAATTATATTATATTTAGTGAATTGTATAGGTATTAATTATAACCCCACAAAAACACAAATGTGAAAAGAAGGCCAAGTTCCTATCCAAAAATGTCGGTCTATAAAAGCTTAGTTAAGTACCTATCAAAAATGATATGGTAGTAGATTTTGACATCTACTGACAAAAAAACAACAACAACTCACGGTAATGAGAAGATCTGCAGGTACCTACTAATCATGTGTAAATATATACTTAGAAAAAAGGAGTGAGATCCCCCACAGAAACACAAATGTGAAAAGAAGGCCAAGTTCCTATCCAAAAATGTCGGCCTATAAAAGTGGTGATATCAGAAAATTAAGGCCAAGTCTGCATTCCCAGTTTTTCTATTTACAAATGGTTTCCTCTCCTTGCTTCAGTTCCTCGTCACATTTCTTTTTCAACTTGGGATACATGTTTATTTGCATGTTGAGAAATTGAATCTTATTCCTTCAACCTTCTCTCAATTTCAACTTGGCTATGTTTTCTCTACACAAACAAATAAAAAATTAAACGTAAAACCCGAAGGAAAAATATAGCCAAGTTGAAATTGAGAGAAGGTTGAAGGAATTAAGATTCAACAGGCACGAAAAACTGGGAATACAGACTTGGCCTTAATTTTCTGATATCACCACTTTTATAGGCCGACATTTTTGGATAGGAACTTGGCCTTCTTTTCACATTTGTGTTTTTGTGGGGGATCTCACTCCTTTTTTCTAAGTATGTATTTACACATGATTAGTAGGTACCTGCAGATCTTCTTATTACCGTGAGTTGTTGTTGTCGTTGTTTTTTTGTCAGTAGATGTCAACATCTACTACCATATCATTTTTGATAGGTACTTGACTAAGCCTTTAGTCAGTAAAAAAGCGGTTGTGGGGGATCTCACTCCTTTTTTCTAAGTATGTATTTACACATGATTAGTAGGTACCTGCAGATCTTCTTATTACCGTGAGTTGTTGTTGTCGTTGTTGTTTTTTTGTCAGTAGATGTCAACATCTACTACCATATCATTTTTGATAGGTACTTGACTAAGCCTTTAGTCAGTAAAAAAGCGGTCGAAATGCTATAAAAATAACCTGAACAAGCGGGGCTCGTCCCTCCGGGAATTTTTCGATCTTGGTTAAAGAAAATCAGTATTTATGTACCTACCTATTTTATTTAATATTCAGTTTATTATTATTCTTGATTTGATTTTTCGATTTTACTTTCATGTAATGATTTAAAATCAAGACTAGAGCCCGTTCTCCCTTTATTCCCAATATAAGGTTCAAGTCACCCATCCATTTATTGGCCTTGCTCGGCGTAGCTTAACATAGGTAACGCTAAAACCGGTCTTAAATGATCGACTGAAGTGTTATCCAAAACTTTCTCGCTTTGAGTTCATAGGTCGTCGCGAAAAATTTCGAGATCAGAGCTCATTTGTGTGAGAAAATGTGAAAAAAAAAAACCCAAAAACCAGTTTTTTTGGATTTTTGGCTCTATGGTTTTCTGGACAAAATTTGCACCACCATTTTCGTGTTCCTCGTAAAAAGACCTTTAATTTGATATATAGGTCAACCAGGTTTGGATAAGTCCTTCTATGGGGACAGACAGACAGACACCGAAGCGAATACAATAGTCCGTCCACTATACCTCGGTTCTCTGGACAAAATTTTCACCACCATTTTCGTGATCCTGGTAAAAAGACCTTTAATTTGATATATAGGTCGACCAGGTTTGGATAAGTCCTTCTACGGGGACAGACGGACAGACTGACACCAAAGCGAATACAATAGTCCGTCCACTATACCTTTTATTATTAGTAATAATAAAGGAAGGACGGACTAAAAATACGGTAAACCACGTTGTTCTGATGTTAATAAAAACTGATATATGGGGGGTTTTAGGTATGGTTTTGGGGGGGGGTCTACTATTATAACTTTTTCGATATCTCTAACCATTTAGTGAAAACCGCCGAAAAGCGGCTATTTCCGCCTATGGGCGGAGCCCAGTGCAACTTTTGCCGATTTTCAGATTTTTCCCTTTACTTACTCATCAAGGCCTACCATCCTACCAAATTTCAAGTTTCTACGACATCGGGAAGTGCCTCAACATTTTGATGAGTGAGTGAGTAAAAAAATTTCGATTTTTCCGCCTCTATATCTCCGGAACTACTTGTTATTAAGACCTAAATATGTGCCCTGAATTTCAAAAGTTTATCTTTAGAGGAATCCGATCTATGAAGGTGAGAAAAACCTGCCGAATCGCGTGTAAAGATACACAGGCGTGCTTACTGGAACTTGGCCTGGCGCACTGCCGTGCGCTCAGATGTAAGATAGTTTCTTCAAGTTAAATTTATCCCAAGGGCAAGGTAATACCCTAGACTCTTGACAAAATGGAGTGAGCCTGAAGAAATTATATTTTATCAAATTGGCATGGAATTAAAATCAGTAAAAAATGAGCTGAATTGTTACACAGGAATATTTGAAATATTCCCCCAAAGAACCAATTATTTTCGGTTTAGGATACCTGATTTTGTTGATTAGGCTTTATGTTTCCTCTCTTAGGTCAGGCTGATCTGATCAAAGTTTAGAATTAGGTTAACTGTAAGTTAGGTAGAGTACAGGGTGATTAGGCATTTATATTATGTACCTGGTTAGGGTCAGACCGTGGTGTGGTGATAGAGGTGGCTGTTGAACTAAACACAGTGGGAATATTTTCACTCTGCCCCTGGAAGTTACGTTTGACCACCCAATTCTGTGGAAACCAGATCTGTGTCGGCCATTGAAATGTACGGGTTGGTGTTTTCACCTTGCGTAGCTCTTTCAATAGGACAGGCTCTCTCTGGAATCAACAAGACAAGAAATATAGTCACATCCCAATCTACATATAGAGAAGAAAAAAAATGGTACGCGGAGCTCAGAGCAAACAGATTGTTGAAAAAAAAAAGAAAAAAAAAAAAAGTCGTTTAGATTTGGTAATGGAACGGCTCGTATAAATATTGACTGTTCCTTACCTCTCTCGCCAGCCTAGTTAGCTTGGTTGGTGGCGCGTCTGCCTTGTAAGCGCTAGGCCGCGGGTTCGATTCCCGCCCGGAACGGATTTTATCCTGATGGGATAATGTTCGTTCTCGGAACGGCTGGCTTTGGCTGGCTTTCCTCCTACCTATCCTGTCTTCCTTCTCTCTTCGATTTCGGGACGATAAGACCCTACCAGTTACAGTTCCCTCTGTCAAACCTCTTTCAAAAAAATTACAGTGTGATGGTTTAGTTTATACGGGGTGTTATAACTTAGCTTACAAGGATTGATTTATTGGGTTAAGAGACGATTTTTCCCTCTATGATCATGGACCTGCAATTGCTTTCAATCCAAGTCAAGGTGTATTTTCCTTTTGTAAACATTGAAAATACAGAACTAGTTCCGCCAAGGAGATCTGAATTTTCAACTTCATTACCTTGGCCGCCAAAGCATAAATTCTATGGTGTTTACCCACAGACCCCCTTGTGTATGAAAACATCTCCCTTAAATAAGAGACGGACATTTAATTCTTGGAATTTTTTCATCAAACAAATAGCAAAATTTTACTCAGTGGCCCCTCATTCAGATAAACATTAAAAATACACAAGTGGCCCGTGGCAGCCAATGTGGTCGCGCTATGACGCCCAAAGAGGAAAACTTCAAGAGAACAAGGATTGTTTTCCAATATTTAGGAGAGGAAAATACACCTTTACAGAGGTTCTAATTCTATGCTCGCTACACAGTACAGTCAGATTATTAGCCCATTAATACATTACCTATGTCACCCAATGACAACCTGTGACTTCAATAATGAATAATAATTACAATGTGTAGTTAGGAAGTGCTTTGGTGCAGGGGTGTGTTCAGAATTTCAGATGAATAGTAAAGTGTGCTGTCCATACCCAACAACATAAAAATCACATTCATACTCACTGAATTCTATCTAGGAAATAAGAAATAAGAGTGAAGAGACAAAAGCTTGTTACTTGTACTGAACGATTTCTGTATAAAGTTTACAACTTGAATGATTGATAAAGGTACAAACGGAATTCCAAGATAAGATTATAAAACTGAACGTGTGCTGCATTTTGCTGGGAACTATTTATATAAATCCTTCTGTTGTATGCCAGAATGATAGAGGTGAACACTTACCCTCTCTCACGTAGTGAGTCCAACTGCTTTCTGGTAAGTCGTTTGATTTCTCCCTTGCTATCCACAGCCACAGCATCCAACTCATCAAATGAGGGAGGTACAAACAGATCTTTGACATTGATAACTCGGGCAGACTTGTTTCTAGCCAGAGTACAATTACCATCATTACCTGGACAAGGAAACATATATTTCATTTTAAGGTACTTAACATTTCACGTCCGACCAAGAATATGAGAAAAAAAAAAAAAATGCTCAAAGATGAGTGAGATGAAAATGTCGAAAAAACTAAATTAACTCCATTTCGTATTGACATAGAGGCTGGGCGGGGCTTGAAACTCTTGATGTTGACATGATTAATCTCGCAGGTACCTACTTACCACTTCCGGGGTTTGAAACTAGATTTTGAAATCACCAGCAAATTTACCACGAATCTTTTCCTCTAGCCATTTGAAAGGATTAAGTGGTTCACTAGACCTTTTGTATTGTATACTAACCTTGAGACACTTCATTTGAACCATTGATTGTAGAAAGAACTGGATTGGGAATCACTATTGGAAATGTTTTCCAATGATACAAAAATTGTTCTCCAACCTGGAAGAAGAAAAAGATTTTCAGAATTTTCTCTCTCTCTCTTTTTAGAGGAAGTCAACCAAAAAATAATAGTAAAATAATAATAGAAAGTAAAAACGAGAATTGAGAATTTCTTTTTCTTGTTATACAGTCATGTAGACCAGGGAATATCACTCTCCATGTTACACGAGTCCGCACCGGCTCTATCTGAGTCCAAGTTATGAGCCTGCAGCGACGGAATACCTACCAGTATGTCTGAGGACAATACAATAGAATATTATATACATAGAATACCTTGCTTATACTATCACAATGAGAATAGGGATGCGTTCAAGTTCATACTATACGGTGTTTTACCGTATTTTTCGAGTCCAAGTTATGAGCCTGCAGCGACGGAATACCTACCAGTATGTCTGAGGACAATACAATAGAATATATATACATAGAATACCTTGCTTATACTATCACAATGAGAATAGGGATGCGTTCAAGTTCATACTATACGGTGTTTTACCGTATTTTTCGACATTCCGATACATTCAAAAGAAGTTTCCGTTCGCTCCTTTAAGACATTCTGAACACTTAATAGTATTGAAGGAAGAGAAGTTGGTATCTTACCTACCGTCCCTCCGGGAATTTTTCGATCTTGGTTAAAGAAAATCAGTATTCATGTACCTACCTATTTTATTTAATATTCAGTTTATTATTATTCTTGATTTGATTTTTTGATATCTTACCTAGAAGTTTGAGCACTCCCTCCATGAAGGATCGTGTTGATTGGAGAAGGCTGAAGAAATGAGACACCAGACGCGCCCTAGCGGTTACCACTAGGAACCTCAGACCGAATGCCAGATCATCCAGTAGCGTGTCACGTGACCTCTCCCGACCTTTCTGTAGAAACTCACTAAGTCGCCACTTATGATGTTGACCGGGGAAATTCAAACTGGCCACCTCGAACTCACTACGGACACACGGCACGCCAATGGGTTAATGTTGTAAATTATTAATATTGACCACTGATCATATGTATTGTTAAGTAACCATCCGATGAGCACCCCTTCCCATATTGGCCCCCCGATGACGAAAAATCGCGGAAAAAATGAGGAATTATAAATTAAAATTCGAGTTAAAACATTATTGTTAACAAACATGCAAAAAACCAAAAGGGAAAAACAACAATTTCTAAACACGGGGAGAAGTAGTTTAATTTTTTACATGAAATATTTGAAAGGAATATAGGTAATTTTATGTAATAATAATAACAACAACAACAACAACTAAAAAACTGATGTGCGATGTGAAACAAAAAATAATAATAATAGGTCATCATGACAAGCAAGCACAGCTTTAAGAAATTGATTAGATTGAGGGTGAAAAGCAAGTAAGTAGGTAGGTACATTTATGTGCACCTACGAGTAACAAAAAAAGATTCTACAAAATTAACCTTCATACAAACGTAAAATAAATTATAATGGGTAAGTGCATGAATAAAATCCATTTAAGGTCAGAAATCACAATCACATGGTTGCTAGAAGAAGCCCGCGGATCTAAAATTTCAACCTCTCTGAGTATAGGTATACTCAGTGCAGGTTAAACACAATTCAAGATTTTATACCCGTGGGTAAAAGGACATCGTCTGATTGGTTGAATCAATACTCTGATGAGCTACATATAAGACTGTGGTTCCAGACCTTTAAGTGGTATAGAATTCACACCGTTCAGGAGTTGAATAGAAAACAGAATGATCTACAGTGAAGCTATTACCCCCAACACTGAATGCTTTCCAATTGAATTGCGTCCAACTTCTTGGCCTTTCCGTACTTATCCATGTGCAAGCTTTCAGAAAATACAAGCCAAAGACAGAACAAAATCAAGACATTGTTATTACAAATCTATACAAGGAGAAGAAATATACACACAGTGTGATGGTTTAGTTTATACGGGGTGTTATAACTTTTAGCTTACAAGGATTGATTTATTGGGTTAAGAGACGATTTTTCCCTCTATGATCATGGGCCTGCAATTGCTTTCAATCCAAGTCAAGGTGTATTTTCCTTTTGTAAACATTGAAAATACAGAACTAGTTCCGCCAAGGAGATCTGAATTTTCAACTTCATTACCTTGGCCGCCAAAGCATATTCTATGGTGTTTACC
This sequence comes from Diaphorina citri, assembly GCF_000475195.1. NCBI lineage: Eukaryota > Metazoa > Arthropoda > Insecta > Hemiptera > Psyllidae > Diaphorina > Diaphorina citri. The sequence continues at coordinate 326,637 of NW_007377499.1, forward strand.
CACAGACCCCCGTGTGTATGAAAACATCTCCCTTAAATGAGAGACGGACATTTAATTCTTGGAATTTTTTCATCAAACAAATAGCAAAATTTTACTCAGTGGCCCCTCATTCAGATAAACATTAAAAATACACAAGTGGCCCGTGGCAGCCAATATGACGCCCAAAGAGGAAAACTTCAAGAGAACAAGGATTGTTTTCCAATATTTAGGAGAGGAAAATACACCTTTACAGAGGTTCTAAAATTTCTTTTCCCTTTTAGAAATGTACACCGATTTAAATGAGAGTGTTCCCAACTTTACACTACGCACGACACGATTTTTACTTTCCATTAATGAAACGGGCCTTTACTCCGCCACTGATTTTTGAAATACCGCGGGAAAAAAGTAGAGACCAACGAGCAAAAAATACGCAAACTCGGCAGCCATTTTTGTTTTCAGCGAAAAAAAAAAGTAAACAAAACATTTTTCTCGTTTTCGACTTTTCGCAGACAGACATCAAAAAAATTACCTCTCTCATGAACGTAACATCTCGCTGTAGAAAGTACAATGTCTGGGGTAAGTTATGTGCAGTACATAACGCTAATGCTTCCTCATGTGCACTCCATTTGTTTTCCTCTATAAACCGCGCTTCCGTCTGTCTCAATTCCTGTCGTAGCCAGGCGCCAATACGCGCTAATATAACGTGCGAGTATTTGATACGCGCACACAGTAGATCCTTGGTGCGCGCTAACTTGGAGCGCACGTTATCAATAGCACGATACATGAGGACAATAGATTGCGCTTGATCAATGAGGAGTTGCGGAATACCTGAGGAGAGAAACCAACAATAAATAAATAAATACCTCAACAAGAGAGAAACCATAATCAAGAGAGAGATCATTTAGAAGTGAAATTCATACCTAGGTAGAGATAGACAAGATAAGGTACTTTATTTATATTTGAAATATCATTCTCTACTTGCCTTCTCCTAGTGCCTGTAACTCCTCATTATTCTGTATACTATTGTATACTCGCGTTAGATATTCCTTCATAACAGCTTGGTTGTGTACTTTATATTTGAAATATAATTCTCTACTTGCCTTCTCCTAGTGCCTGTAACTCCTCATTATTCTGTATACTATTGTATACTCGCGTTAGATATTCCTTCATAACAGCTTGGTTCACAGTTTTCTCAATCTCATCATCGGGTAACTTTTCGCATTTCAACTGATTGATGAGTTTCTCTCTAAAGTGTAGAAACCAGCCTCGCGTTTCTTTCTCTAGAATGACAACTAGATGGGGAAGCGCTTTCTTCATTAGGTCACGATTGAACAGGCGGAGATCCAACTTTTGACCTGTGAACACACATAGAATATGTTAGATTGCGAACACAGACAGAATATGGTTAATTGCGAACACAGATGGAATATGTTACATTGTATGAGCAAAGTGGTATTATAGTGGAAATAGCCCGATGAATGGCCCACTAACATTAGGCAACGTTGTGCGTGGATAGTATCTGGACGAGTAACCTTTCTAGGAATCTAGGACAATAGGGGTTGTTGGCTATTTCAGGGTGCCCTCAGCTCGTAGGGACAGTAGAGTTATTCTCACATGAAACTTACCTTTAGGTGTGATGAACTGGTAAGGTATGGTAAGCTTGGAAAGCAGAATCTCATTGGTTAGCTCAAGTTTCTCCGTATGTAATCGCTTGAGCTGCTTCCTTACAAAGTTGGTTAGATGTAGCACGGAATCCTCACAGTCAGGACTAGGTAGAAGTTCTGCCACTAGGTGTCGACACCTCTCCTCATGAACCCTCGAGTCCAAGAAATATGTTAAATTGCGAACACAGATGGAATATGTTACATTGTATGAGCAAAGTGGTATTACAGTGGAAATAGCACGATGAATGGCCCACTAACATTAGGCAACGTTGTGCGTGGATAGTAACCTTTCTAGGAATCTAGGACAATAGGGGTTGTTGGCTATTTCAGGGTGCCCTCAGCTCGTAGGGACAGTAAAGTTATTCTCACACGAAACTTACCTTTAGGTGTGATGAACTGGTAAGGTATGGTAAGCTTGGAAAGCAGAATCTCATTGGTTAGCTCAAGTTTCTCCGTATGACCCAATGGCAATCTGTGACTTCAATAATGAACAATTACAATGTGTAGTTAGGAAGTGCTTTGGTGCAGGGGTGTGTTCAGGTGAATAGTAACGTGTGCTGTCCATACCCAACAACATAAAAATCACATTCATACTCACTGAATTCTATCTAGGAAATAAGAAATAAGAGTGAAGAGACAAAAGCTTGTTACTTGTAGGTACTGAACGATTTCTGTATAAAGTTTACAACTTGAATGATTGATAAAGGTACAAACGGAATTCCAAGATAAGATTATAAAACTGAACTGTATGTACGGTATTTTTTCATTTTTTTTTCCCCCTCGTAGGTTGTACCGTCAAAATGAGGAAGTAGTGGAGCGAACTCAGGATTGGCGAGCGAAACCCCGACACTAGCGCTCAGGGTTCGACGAGTCCTTTTGGAACTTAGCCAATCCGGGATTGCGAGTTGTGTAGAACCCAGCATAAGTGGTTCACTAGACCTTTTGTATTGTATACTAACCTTGAGACACTTCATTTGAACCATTGATTGTAGAAAGAACTGGATTGGGAATCACTATTGGAAATGTTTTCCAATGATACAAAAATTGTTCTCCAACCTGGAAGAAGAAAAAGATTTTCAGAATTTTCTCTCTCTCTCTTTTTAGAGGAAGTCAACCAAAAAATAATAGTAAAATAATAATAGAAAGTAAAAACGAGAATTGAGAATTTCTTTTCCCTTTTAGAAATGTACACCGATTTAAATGAGAGTGTTCCCAACTTTACACTACGCACGACACGATTTTTACTTTCCATTAATGAAACGGGCCTTTACTCCGCCACTGATTTTTGAAATACCGCGGGAAAAAAGTAGAGACCAACGAGCAAAAAATACGCAAACTCGGCAGCCATTTTTGTTTTCAGCGAAAAAAAAAAGTAAACAAAACATTTTTCTCGTTTTCGACTTTTCGCAGACAGACACCTTTCTCCTCTCCTCTTGTTTCTCGTTGAAAGTTTTCTTTCTATTGTTTGCATAAAGTCCGAAAATTATTAGAAAACCTTTATTTAAAACGTTTTTGGGAGCATTTAGCTACCCTTATTTGAGACGAACAGTTTTGTAACTTCCCAAAATATCAAGTGATTAAATCAACCATCTCTGACCCAGGAACCATCCGGAGGTAACTTTGAAGTTATTATTGGAAAGTGTAAAGATATCACTAATAAAATATTATCCCGTTGAAATACAAAGTTAAACGAAATTCAATGCATGTAATCTTGAAAGTTTCAGTTCTAGGTAGTAGCTCTTGAACCCAGGAACCATCCGGAGGTAACTTTGAAGTTATCATTGGAAAGTGTAAAGATATCACAAATAAAATATTATCCCGTTGAAATACAAAGTTAAACGAAATTCAATGCATGTAATCTTGAAAGTTTCAGTTCTAGGTAGTAGCTCTTGTCATCTTTGCAATTAAATGCAGCTCTGGAATAAAAGGACAAGTGTTTGAAAATACTTCTGTAGATCACAACTTCTGAGAAAACACCTAAACCAAAATGAGTACTGAAGATTATAATGAACAACAAGAAGAGGAGGCAACAGGTAACCATCCAGGCTACAAGAAAAACAATGTCCTCCCGTTATGGGGCAATGAAAGAACAATGAACATGAACCCACTCATTCTGACAAACATTCAATCCTCACACTACTTCAAAGTGAACTTGTATGAGCTGAAAACATATCATGAAGTTCTCGATGAAGTCTATTATAAAGTTCAACACTTGGAACCATGGGAGAAAGGAAGCAGAAAAACATCGGGACAAACAGGTATGGTAAGCATTGAAACAACTATTTCAACTTCATATCTTCATAATTTACTCTGTTTATGAGGCATAGTTGAACATATGAAAGTATCTACTTACAGAAAAAGAAGCTTGTTCTATTTCTCATATACCTACTTGTGTTAATTATATTATAAATGTGTGTTATTTTGTGTTGCAGGAATGTGTGGTGGTGTGAGAGGGGTTGGAGCAGGTGGCATTGTTTCAACAGCATTTTGTCTCCTCTACAAACTATTCACACTGAAAATGACTCGTAAGCAACTCAATGGACTAATCAACCACACAGATTCACCTTACATACGAGGCCTTGGCTTCATGTACATCCGTTACACTCAACCACCTGCAGATCTGTGGGATTGGTATGAACCATATCTTGAAGATGAAGAAGAGGTTGATGTCAAAGCTGGAGGCGGCCAAGTCATGACAATAGGAAACATGCTACGCAGCTTCCTTACCAAGTTAGAATGGCATGGAACCTTATTCCCTCGGATACCAGTGCCCATTCAGCAGAAACTTGAGAAGCAAATGAGTGCCAAATTCCCTCCGGTGTATTCTCAGGCTGGTAGTGGGAATTATCAGCAAGGCAGAGGAGGGGGTGGCAACTATCAAAACCGTTCAGCACCAGGAGCAATGTCAACAAATGCCAAACATATCCCCGATAATGAGGCACACTATGGAGAAGCTGAGAGACACGCCAAGACATCAGGATACAGTGATCATAAGAAATCTGATCGGGGAGACTCGTACAAACGGAGCTATGATAGCAAAGATGACAGATACAAGTCCAGCAGTCGCTATGCTTCACCAGAGAGAAAAAAATACAGAGATGATAGCCGTGACACTTACCGTGACCGTGACAAGTACAGTAGTTCTAGTAAATATGACAAGTATAGCAAAGATGATAGGTACAGTTCAAGCAAGGATGATAGGTACAGTTCAAGAGAAGACAAATATAGCTCAAGTAAAGAGGACAGATACAGTTCAAGGGACAAATACTCAGAAAGATCTAGTAGACATAGTAAGGACAGGGACAGATCTCCTAGAAAACACAGGAGGCATTAAACCAGATAGATGTCAGAAACCAGAACAAACTTTGGGTAACCAAAACCTAATGTGTATTTCAGCATGGAACATGACAAGTACAATTTCATTGTTAAATGTACTCAAGTGGAACCTTGGAGAAAAAAAAAAATCTGTCTCTTAACTGTAAGGCATTTTTTAAATAAAAAGTAATCTAGGTATTCAGCTACACTGTTATTTTACTTTAATACATAATAAAATTATGTATTATTTTTCACACCAATAATTTAATCTGTTGTAATATCTTCTCATCTAAAGTTTAAATTGTGCAAAATGCAACAAATCAAAATAGGAGAAGAGGAAATAATAAAGATAACCAAGTAGATACTTGGTGGATGTTAGTTATTTAAAAAATATAATTCTCTCAGGGGGGTATTTCATTTACAATTTGTCAATTTGCTAATTTTATTTCAGCTAGTTTTGTTATTGTTTATTACTTAGTTGACATTTCATACGGTAAAAATACGTAGATCAAAGAGAATAAATTTATGTTATTTGGGCAGATAATAAAAGAATAATGGTCAGTGAACTTATTTTGTTCTAGATGCCTAGTATAAACAATAAAGCAATCATGAGAATGAAACTTAGAGGTAAGAACAGTCCTTATAACACCTATTTTCCTTGTAAGACAAAATAAAGTGTCTTCAAATGTTGTTTTCATATTAGTTTGCATTTCTAAAATTAGATATAACACTATGCACTCCACTTTTCACAATATTTTGAAATCACAGAAAATACACATTAGGTATATTCCTTCATATTCTCAGACATTCAGTGTTGTTTTCATATTAGTTTGCATTTCTAAAATTAGATATAACAGTATAACACTATGCACTCCACTTTTCACAATATTTTGAAATCACAGAAAATACACATTAGGTATATTCCTTCATATTCTCAGACATTCAAAGGTCTCCTAGATTCCATGAACACTCAAAGTTTAGGTAGGTACCTACATATTGGTCCAGCCACAGACACTTGGGTATACACTATACAGATACACCTACTGACAGAGATATAGCTACTTTGGAGGTCTACAGAGCCAGATTTGTTTCCACTGTCCCAACCAAAAGAAAATTAGTGCAAGTGTATTATTATTTCCTACAAGCACAGCCATGCCTAAGGATTCTTATAAAGATAAATTTAATAATTATTCTCTCTTAACATGTTCATCGCCGCAATATTTTATATGACATGTTATACTCTGCTGACCTTGTTCAGCCAAAATTGGCATGTTGTGCTTGTGCCAAGTGTGTCAAGTTATAGCTCTGTTCCAGGACAATCAGATTCCCGATTCCCATAAGAAATACATTGAAATAAAAGCCCTATAGGGGTTCAGTGTACAGAAACCCATCACATCTCTCAAAACCCCCAGGGGGGCTTTGGTACCAGTCAATAATATCAATAAAGCCCCCATGTGGGTTTTCGGTACCAGCTCTAAATCTAAAAAAGCCCCCATATGGGATTATGGCACTGAATGTGTTCATGTAACAAGACCTTTACTGCAACAAAATCTTGTAATGAAAAAAACAGCTCAGCCCATCTGTTGAATATTGTTGTATCAAGTTTTTACTGCAATTAATCACCCAATAATCTGAGTTTAGGTATTTAATTAACAATGTTTATAAGGGCATAAAAAAGTAGATAAAAACTTACCAATGGTGATGAAAGACAAATGATTTCGATAACAAAAGAAATTTCGGGACACACAAAAATAGACTGGATAGTGGATACTGGCTCTTCAGTCAAAACTCAAAAACAAAAGTTATTTCAGGAAGAAATCGGGAGCTAGAGCAGGAGAGGGGGTAAAACTTTCTAGTAAAGTAATGGGAGGATGGGTGAGAGAGGGGAAAAATCATTTCCCTCGGAGATATCAGCGTCTTTCCAAAGAGGTACAAAATGTGCTCTAGTAAAATTTATTAGAACTGAATGTGTTCATGTAACAAGACCTTTACTGCAACAAAATCTTGTAATGAAAAAAAAAAAAGCTCAGCCCATCCATTGAATATTGTTGTATCAAGTTTTTACTGCAATTAATCACCCAATAATCTGAGTTTAGGTATTTAATTAACAATGTTTATAAGGGCATTACATACTAAACTAATTCTTGAATTTGTAATTAACCATAACCATGGACTTTTTTCCCCCCTTGTATAGGTATTTAGATTTGATCACAAATCTACTTCAATCAGTTATTTCCCCATAATCAACTATAGGCAGTTATTTCTAGTGCTATGTATGATACTTCTCCCTACAGTGGAAAGTAAAATGATCCTTTTAGGTAGGTATAAAGGTTAACAAATAACAAAATTGAATTTATAAAGGCAACTTACAGAAAAGTCCAGACCAAGTGAGTCTGAGTTAGGTGATGCTATACACACATTAGGGTACACATATCAAATGTGTGAAATCATCTGTTGACTGTTCACCGTTCAAGAATAAATCGGTACTCAATATTGAGTGATGTAAAACTGTAAAACACCAGGATTGTAAGGTAAATATTAACAAGTGAGTCTGAGTTAGGTGATGCTAGCTACACACATTAGGGTACACATATCAAATGTGTGAAATCATCAGTTGACTGTTCACCGTTCAAGAATAAATCGGTACTCAATATTGAGTGATGTAAAACTGTAAAACACCAGGATTGTAAGGTAAATATTACTTAAAATTAATTTCTCAGAAATTGAAATCCATTATCGGAAGGAAAAATATTCTGTGATAAAAAAATAATAATAATAAACAAAACTTTTTTTTTCTTTTTTTAACAAACAGCCATTTTCCATCCCCACCCTTTCAATGTTTTAGTTCACAATAGGGGTATTTTATTTATGTGAAATGGAAATTTTTCCTAATCCAAAATATTCCACTGTGGTCACTTTTTTTATCCCCACCACAAGAAGGAAAAAAATATTCTGTGATAAAATAATAATAAACAAAACTTTTTTTTTCTTTTTTTTAACAAACAGCCATTTTCCATCCCCACCCTTTCAATGTTTTAGTTCACAATCTCAACGCAAAAGCGCTTATGTATTGTGTTGATAGTTGATAGATTAATCAGTGGCGAACAGAATTTCCTGGCACGGGCACCCGCACCCCACGATGTTTATTTTTACATGGTTTTTTCAAGTTAAGACACTTGGAGAGGGGTTAGATCTAAGATATGGATAGATGACACCTAGCGGCTAGCCACATCATGTGTTACTTTCTATTTTCAGGTGCACTCACATTATGACCAAGGAGCTTATGTAACTCAACGCAAAAGCGCTTATGTGTTGATAGTTGATAGATTAATCAGTGGCGAACAGAATTTCCTGGCGCGGGCACCCGCACCCCACGATTTTTATTTTTACATGGTTTTTTCAAGTTAAGACACTTGGAGAGGGGTTAGATCTAAGATCTGGATAGATGACACCTAGCGGCTAGCCACATCATGTGTTACTTTCTATTTTCAGGTGCACTCACATTATGACCAAGGAGCTTATGTAACAAAAAACTGAAAACCTTAGCTGTTGAATAAAAAATAATAAAATTGAACAAGAGTGGCACTAATGATTTCAAAGTTCTAAGTGCTAGGTCGCGGGTAGTGATGGGCCGAGTGAATGATTTTACTCGAGTGGACTCGAGTTTGACTTCACTCGAGTGCACTCGATTATTATTTTGTTCCATTATGCTCTCCCTTGCTGCTGGTAATGTTGTAACATTCCAATGAAACATTCAGGATGGGGAGAAAACTTACATTTATTACTTAACACTAAAAAATCATATAAAATAAGTAAATGCAGTTTCTTTGTGTTATTATGTCACAACTTTGGTACTCACTGCAGCATTGTAGGATTTTTCCCAATATTTTGAAATAAAATTATTTTTTGATAATCGTGAAATATTTAAAAAATTAATTCAGATAAAAATAAGAAAAATATTATATTTTTATTTTTATCTGAATTATTTTGAACGTTTTTATTACTAAAACTTCCAAATAGCTACTTTTAGATCTATAATTTACGAACTGGACAACATGAGTAATAATTTTGACAGTGAACATGAACAAATAATTTCTTTGGTAGAAGGTAGAACGTTTTTCTGTCTAGTGTGAACTCAACGGAACGGGACGGTTTTTTCCTGTCCAACAGTAAAAAAACGTGCAGTGTGTACCTAGTGTAAATCCTTAACTGTCAGTCGGAGAGTTTTGAAAGTGGCACCAGTCGATTTTTCGGAGAAAAATACATTAGATGACATATATATATTTTTTATTATTTTTTTTGTACATAAATGTCAACTGGCTACTTGTGAGGCTCCAAAACATTGTTACACTTTTTACATGCATTTTCTCTATGCTAAATGTATAGGAGAATGAGAAGTGAACAGCATGTATATTGAACGCATTTTACGGGAAAACGGTTGCTCCTATGAGAAAGTGCTCATCGTCATTTTTGTAGGAAATTACGTCCAGAACAATTTGGGATGGTTAATTTTGCGCTAGGATTTACGGTTTTTGAAATATATGCAAAAAACCTTGAAACTCGCGACTTACGCCCTTCTGATTCCACAACGGTAAGTTGTAGGACAAAATGGAAATGGAAGAATCCATTTTGTAGGGAATTTAATTTTAAATAAAATCGATAGAAATACTTTTTTCGTTAGAACCAATGGGTTTCGAGATATCTTATATTATAAGAACGAGATCCATTCACTCATTCACATTTCACACACTGATCACTCTACCTCGAGAACCACAACACCTAGAAAGCTGAAATTTGGTAGGAATATTCCTTTTATGGTCTAGGTGTGCAATAAGAAAGGATTTTGCGAAAATCTAAACCGATCCTGAGATATGATCAATTTTTGATCGCTAAAATCACCATAAGAAATACACAGAGTGCAGAGACTGAGGGAGAGAAAACTTTTCCTCGCTCGCCTAATATTGAGTTTCGTTTATGTTTTTAGTTTGATAAAATGTTCCGCTCTCGAGCAACATTTCGAGTTTCGTTTATGTTTTTAGTTTGATAACCATGCAGCTAATCCGTATTTTTACTTTTTTTTTATTATTTTCTACAAGTTCGGCCATGCCTTTTCTACAAGTTTGGCCATGCCTCGGGATGAACTAGCGGGATTCCGGAGCGAAGCGACGGAATTCAGCTATTTTAAATAAAATCGATAGAAATACTTTTTTCGTTAGAACCAATGGGTTTCGAGATATTTGCAAAAATCTAAAAAAAAAAAGTCACGTATAGGATCAAAAGATGGTAAAAGAACGTACGAACGATATAGGGATGTTGCGATATATCGAAAACCGATATATATCGATATATTTTTCGTCGATATATCGATATATATCGATATATTTTTTTGTTGGGTTGAGGGACATACCATGGGATGTGCATGTTACGACACAGACCACAAAAGCTGTTGTTTCGTTGCTACGAAATAAAACCAGTGTACTCACCAAAATAGGTGATCTCGGGAAGGGTGGGTTCAATTTTCTCCTTGAAATACTCCATGGCCATGGTGGACAAATCAAATAGCTCATCAGTCACTTTGTATGGACGTGCCAGTCTAGGCGTGGTCTTGATGTAGTGGATAATGCGGTAGATCTCATCTAGAATCTAAACACGTGTAAAAATCGTGTTAATAAACTCAACATAATTATGTACATTGTACATGGACCATTCACATTGTTAAAGGATAAATTCAAATATTTCAAATCAAACACAAGATGATTCTCAATAATTTCCAAAGATACAAAATATCGTCCGGAACCACACTTTGAAATTAAAGTTACGTATGTACATCATTTGGATAAACAATCGGATTGGTTCCAAAGATACAAAATATCGTCCGGAACCACACTTTGAAATTAAAGTTACGTATGTACATCATTTGGATAAACAATCGGATTGGTTAATGTTAAACTTTGGATTAAAATTAACCGATGAGATTGCTGAATCTTATCTGAGCTACCCATCTCAAACTGTGTCCCTCGACATACCCAAGTTGACAAAGATGAGGTGTTATTTTGAATAGCCTTAAATTATGTGGAGATTTTTCGGACGGTGTAAGTTTTATTCTGCCATAATCATAACTACTGCGAAGTGCGAAATGTAAACAGTAAATTTCTTTACAATAAACCCATTAGACCCCAAAAGAAGAAAAGTTCAACAGGGCCCCCTTCATAATGACGCCACTGCTGGAATGTTTGCTAAAAATTTTTTGAAAAGTTTAAAAAATTGAGCATCGCGTGCTACACATACATTATTCACCACATTATGTTCTAGCTACTATAGTCTACTCTATGAAAGAAGTGAGTCTGGGGGGGAGTGGTTGTCAAATTATAATGTATATATTATAATTAAGCTGAAAATAACCATATTTCTTAACGGTAAAAAATTTGGATGACATTACAAAAACGGTGAAAATATCGGATGATGTGACAAAACGTTTCAACATTTCCCTCGTCAAAATTGTTTTCGGTTTATGGCCTTTTAGTCCAGGAAACGAAGCCCGAAAATTAAGGTTTGACGGACAAAAATGATATAGTTCTGATTTTTTTGCCCAAAAGGTCCGGGATGGTGTCCAGAATAAGGGGTCAAAAGTCTCAAGCCGAGACTTTACGGCTAGCGGAACTAGAAGGGCGTAAGTGTCATTTTTCGCGACTTTTTTTTAGTTTTTTTGCAAATATCTCGAAACCCATTGGTTCTAGCGAAAAAAGTATTCCGATCGACTTTATTTAAAATTAAATTCCCTACAAAATGGTTACTTCCATTTTGTCCTACAACTTACCGTTATGGCACCAGAAGGTCGTAAGTCGCGAGTTTCAAGGTTTTTTGCATATATTTCAAAAACCGTAAATCCTAGCGCAAAATTAACCATCCCAAATTGTTCTGGACGTAATTTCCTACAAAAATGACGATGAGTACTTTCTCATAGGAGCAACCGTTTTCCCGGAAAATGCGTTCAATATACATGCTGTTCACTTCTCATTCTCCTATGCGTTTAGGGAAAATGCATGTAAAATGTAAAAAGTGTAACAATGTTTTTGGAGCCTCACAAGTAGCCAGTTGACATTTATGTACAAAAAAAAAAATATACCATCTAATGTATTTTTCTCCGAAAAAATCGACTGGTGCCACTTTCAAAACTCTCCGACTGACAGTTAAGGAGTTACGGGTTCGAGACCCGTTTTTTTAGTTACTATTTTGGAGAAATATTCAACGGGGAGTTGAATTTAGTTACTATTTTGCATTACATTAAAATGGGTTAGTATCGAAGCTGTAACTCGTGAACTGTGAGTCGGATGGAGTTAAAAGTTACACCATTAGATTCCTCGTAAAAAATCACATAAGATAGACTAATTGATTACCACTAGAGAGTTTTCAGTGCCTAGTTTAAACATTAAACAGTAGGTAATAAAACAGTAAATTGACCTGACTTTACCGAGTCTCGAACCTGTAACTCTTGAACTGTGAGTCGGATGGAATGAAAGTTACACCATTAGATTTTCCGTGAAAAATCACATAAGATAGACTATTTAACGGTTCCAATAGCTGTACTAGGAAGTTTTCTATGCTTATTTTAAAAACGAAACAGAAAATGATTTTCGGTATGCCGAGTTTCGAACCTGTTACTGCTGAACTGTGAGTAGGATATAGTTGAAAATGAAACCATCGTGAAAAATTACACAAATTGGCCTGTTTGATGTTTCTAAGCAATGAATTAGAAAGTTCTTTCTGCCTCTTTTAAAAATAAACAGTAAATTGATTTTCAGTATGCCGAGTCTCGAACCCGTAACTGCTGAACTGTAAGTCTGATGGAGTTAAAAGTTACACCATTGTAATCCTCGTGAAAAATCACACTAGAGAATTTTCCGAGTCTCGAACCCGTAACTGCTGAACTGTAAGTCTGATGGAGTTAAAAGTTACACCATTGTAATCCTCGTGAAAAATCACACTAGATCATTTATTTGATTATTTCAATAGCTGCACTAGAAAGTTTTTAATGCCCATTATTACCATAAAAACGGCAAAATTTCTTGAAATCAAATAATGGTCAGTGAACTTATTTTGTTCTAGATGCCTAGTATAAACTATAAAGCAATCATGAGAATGAAACTTAGAGGTAAGAACAGTCCTTATAACACCTATTTTCCTTGTAAGACAAAATAAAGTGTCTTCAAGAGGGATTTATTAAATTATTGCATTGAAATAAAAGGTTACATTTATTTTGTAGGTTATGATAAAAACCATTTGTAAAATATATGTAAGATATGAAAAACAAAAAATAAAGTGAAATGCTTTTTTTATAAACGTAATTTTCCGTTTTAAATTCACATTGTTATTTTGTTTATTTATTATGTCAGATGGGCAAGGAACCAAAATTTGGGATTTACTTAAATGGAGTTTAAACTCACTTTTTGGACCAGGCCATAATTTTATGTAATATAAAATGTAAATGCAGTTTCTTTGTGTTATTATGTCACAACTTTGGTACTCACTGCAGCATTGTAGGATTTTTCCCAATTCTAATAATCCTAAAATCACATGTTTACCTACCATGCTGGCACCGGTCGCTATGCGCATTTATTTCTATGTCATAGCTACTCATTTTCCTCACGAGGCTGAGTACCTACCATTCTGGCCACCTGGTCGCTATGTGCATTTATATGTCATAGCTACTCATTTTCCTGACAAGGCTGAGTGGGCCCCACAACAGCCAGTCACGGAATCAATCATTTGCATGATACAAATTTCTTGACCCCGCCGGGAATCAAACCGGGTCTCCCACGTGCAAGGCAAGCACAGTGACCACTACGCCATGGGAGCTGAGTGAAGTGTTCAATACTTTCTATGGAATCCAAGTTGTTAGAGAAACAAAGTGCCTTCCTAGTTTGACCTCATATTAGTTAGTGGTCACTGCAACCACTATGCCATGGGAGCTGGCTTTTATGTACCTAGTATAAAAGGAATCCTAATAATAATTATAATTACTGGCATTCATATTTGATAATAATATAAACAAATGAAGGACATGTTCCAAATGACTTACCTCTTTGATACTCTGAACCAGCTGAATCAGTTCCTCAGGAGCTCCATCAAGATCCACATTGAATTTGATGGGCTCTTTCTGTAATCAGGAGAAATGCAAAGAAATTATTTCATGTTCCACCTAGTATTCAAGCTTTCTTTCTGTGATAAATAATAAAAGGAATGTGAAAGCAGTTTTTTTTTTTTTGTGGGGCATAAGTAGCATTACCATACTCATGCTCCATCAAATCAATGCAACAAAATCATTTACCACAACATTTCATCGATTCCCGCCTGGGGAAAAATTTCATTGCCCTAGGACTGTTCTTGGAACAGCTGTTTTTCTCTGATCCTGACCTCCTTTTCACTGTTTGGACATAAAAAGGAATTGAAACCTACCCTACATTGAAACATAGCTAGAAGTGAAAATAAAAACATTGCAGTTTTTCTTTTGCACAAATTAAAATTGTGGCCAAAGATTTTCTTTAATTTTGAAGAAGAAAGCAATATGCTACCTATCTAAGAATAGATAGAAATAAAAATATTGAAAAGAAAATTGTCTTGTCAGATGAGTGGAAAAATAAAATGTAATGAACACAATATGTTAATTTAAAATAATTTAAGACAAGGAAAAATTCTTTTTTATGCCACAGACCAAAATCCACTAGAAAAAATCTAGATGGAAACACAAAAAAATGTCAACTATATATATCATTCCATTGATATTTACATACTAACTTATTTCCACCTATGTTATAAACATAGAATAGGACCACAAGTAAGATTCATATGTCATTCACATAAATCATAAATACACTGACTGAAACTGAATTTCCAAGTTTCAACACCAACATGTCAATACACATAGACATGTCAACTATATATCATTCCATTGATATTTACATACTAATAACTTATTTCCACCTATGTTATAAACATAGGATAGGATTCATATGTCATTCACATAAATCATAAATACACTGACTGAAACTGAATTTCCAAGTTTCAACACCAACATGTCAATACACATAGACATTCAATAATTGACAATTAACATAAAAAAGAATTCTCATTACAAAATAAAAAGTTCAAAAGGAGACAACAGCTTCATTGAAATGTTTTTCAACCACCTCCTGCAATACACAAGATACCCATGGTATACCTAACATGACTAACTTTATGCTCTCCCTTGCTGGTGGTAATGTTGTAACATTCCAATGAAACATTCAGGATGGGGAGAAAACTTACATTTATTACTTAACACTAAAAAATCATATAAAATAAAAAGACAGTGAATTACAATTACAGAAGTTGTACGGATCAAACATGAAACTTAAGCACGCTCTCCTCGGATACGTCTAGCCAGCTGAATGTCTTTGGGCATAATGGTGACACGTTTGGCATGGATAGCGCACAAGTTGGTGTCTTCAAATAATCCAACCAGGTAGGGAACTTAAGCACGCTCTCCTCGGATACGTCTGGCCAGCTGAATGTCTTTGGGCATAATGGTGACACGTTTGGCATGGATAGCGCACAAGTTGGTGTCTTCAAATAATCCAACCAGGTAGGCTTCCGATGCTTCCTGTAATGAGAAGAGGGGAAATCATCAAGCTGGGGGAAACATGATTGATTGTGTACCTACATGATAATCTACATTCTGTAGGATTGAACTTTCTCTTTAACCTTACAATTGGCCTTCTTCTTACTTAATTTTTAAGCTGCTGCTGGGATTCAAATCAAACTGACCTGAATTCTCAATCCAATACTATAATAATTGTACCACTAGAAAAAAAGTATTAGTAAACAATAGTTGAAATAAAATGGCTTCTCAAGTTACCTGAAGGGCACCAATAGCGGCACTCTGGAAACGCAGATCAGTTTTGAAATCCTGAGCAATTTCTCTCACCAGACGTTGGAATGGCAGCTTTCTGATGAGCAACTCTGTGGATTTCTGGTAACGACGGATCTCACGGAGAGCAACAGTACCAGGCCTGGAGAACAATTAGAGAACATTCATCATTAGTGGGATGCAAGCATAGTTTATAAACTTGAGATAGATTAGTTTTGCTTGTGTATTTGGTGAGGGGTAACATGCCAATTCAATGTGATGACTGCCTGATCCCTGATAATGATAATAATTAATACAATTTTGATTTTTCTTGTGTATTGAATGCTGCAATGAATTATAGGTATTACCTGTAACGATGGGGTTTCTTGACTCCTCCAGTGGATGGGGCACTTTTACGTGCTGCTTTGGTGGCAAGCTGTTTACGGGGAGCTTTTCCTCCAGTTGATTTACGGGCAGTTTGTTTTGTTCGGGCCATTGTAATTTACTTTAGTCTGAAAAATAAATAGAAGTAGGTACTTGAAAAATCTTTAATTTTTAAATGGGATGGATTATTTGAATGTAGATGAAACAAAACTATAGGCTTACTGGATGGGCTGGATGGGCCATTCTTGTGTATTCAATGCTGTAATGAATTATAGCTATTACCTGTAACGATGGGGTTTCTTGACTCCTCCAGTGGACGGGGCACTTTTACGTGCAGCTTTGGTGGCAAGCTGTTTACGGGGAGCTTTTCCTCCAGTTGATTTACGGGCAGTTTGTTTAGTTCGGGCCATTGTAATTTACTTTAGTCTGAAAAATAAATAGAAGTAGGTACTTGAAAAATCTTTAATTTTAAAATGGGATTATTTGAATGTAGATGAAACAAAACTATAGGCTAAATAGGCTTACTGGATGGGCTTATTGAGTTTTATTCAAGTAGTTGACAGGTTTGATAGTTAAAGAATCATGTCAAATGTGCAGTCTAAATTCTGACCAAGAACAAAAATAATTAAGAAATCTACCCCTGGCTCAAATGTGAAAATACACTAATTGGTGTAAGGTATTTTCAGACTTATTACTGAAAAATCTGAAGTGTTCGAGTGAAATTATTGTTATCAGAGACCCAGGCTAAAGCTTGACCATTAATTTCCATTATTATTTTTAAGATGATGGGCAAATAGGTTACCTACCTACCTGTAGGGATCAGATTCAGATTCAGATGAGATCTATGGGAATTTCAAGGGATTCAAAATCTTGACTTGAGTTGTAAAAAATCAATACCTAGACCTAATGGAGATAGATTTGGAAAGTGAAATGGCGATGGCGTTCATCTCAAGGACTCGAAGCTCTGTAAATCTTCAACTAGGAATTTCAGGTCAAGTAGTTGACAGGTTTGATAATTAATAAGTTAAAGAATCATGTCAAATGTAAGTACTCAGTCTAAATTCTGACCAAGAACAAAATAATTAAGAAATCTACCCCTGGCTCAAATGTGAAAATACACTAATTGGTGTAAGGTATTTTCAGACCTATTACTGAAAAATCTGAAGTGTTCTAGTGAAATTATTGTTATCAGAGAGTCAGAGACCCAGGCTAAAGCTTGACCATTACATTCCATTATTATTTTTAAGTTGATAGGCAAATAGGGATCAGATTCAGATGAGATCTATGGGAATTTCAAGGGATTCAAAATCTTGACTTGAGTTGTAAAAAATCAATACCCAGACCTAATGGAGTAATGGAGATAGATTTGGAAAGTGAAATGGCGATGGCGTTCATCTCAAGGACTCGAAGCTCTGTAAATCTTCAACTAGGAATTTCAGGACCTGGATAATTACAGATCTATGAAATAATCAGCAAGATCAGTTCCTAGAATCAGGTAGGGTGATACTATGATCCAACAACAATAAAAAGTAGCTAAAAACTTACCAATGGTGATGAAAGACAAATGATTTCGATAACAAAAGAAATTTCGGGACACAAAAAACTAGACTGGATACTGGATGGACGAGGAGTCGAGGACGAATTGACAATAGAATAGAATAGACCTCTTCAGTTCAGTCAAAAACAAAAGTTATTTCAGGTTTTCAGGAAGAAATCGGGTAATCGGGAGCTAGAGCAGGAGAGGGGGTAAAACTTTCTGGTAAAGTAATGGGAGGAGGGGTGAGAGAGGGGAAAAATCATTTCCCTCGGAGATATCAGCGTCTTTCCAAAGAGGTACAAAATGTGCTCTAGTAAAATTTATTAGACTTTTTAGAGGAAGTCAACCAAAAAATAATAGTAAAATAATAATAGAAAGTAAAAACGAGAATTGAGAATTTCTTTTTCACCTTTTTCACTAGAAGTTCAACTAGCTCCTCATCAGACTGAGAACAATAAGAGATAGTACCCAACTTGCCAGCCACTGGTACCAGGAACCACAACTTCTTCCAACAATGAAAAGGGACATGGACAAAATAATGAACCAAACCAACTTTCTACTGGCTGTGACTACTGTACCTTGCAGGATGGAGCACCAATTGGCCGATGCCACTAGCTCCTCTCACCTATTATTAAGTAAGTACCAGGACTCACACTGAGATCATCTGACATATCACAGTCTGAGTGTGAGTAGCTGGCCTGCTTATAGTATTACAAGACTCCTAGATTTATCTGTCTACCTTTAGCAACATATAACTCTATGTATTTAATAAATAATTATAAGTGGGTATGATGTTCCAAACATTATTCAAGCTTCTGGATTTAAACAAAAACCAATACCTATTCAATTCAACATAAAGTTTTAAAACTCAATAGGTTTGTATCTGTATGTTACCAGTTAGTTACATAGAGATAATAGGATTGATTTCACTAGTAACCAAACCAAGCACACACACACACAATGGACGTTAGCATAACATTAGAATAGAAGAGATTTATGCTCTACTGATTCCTTCTCCATCATGGTGAGGTGACAGAAGTTGAAATAAAATATCATATTCATCATATCACTTGCAAAGGAAATCTGATATTGCAGTGCTCTAGTTTAGGATGCTGAAAAATAGTGCCTTGGTGTCATTCATCATCTGTATCTGAGAACTTGCATTATTTATCAGTCCTTTGAGAAAGCAGAAGAATACTAAAACTCATGTTACTCATTTTTCTAAGAGCAAATACTTACATGTTGTTTTCTTATACAGGGTGTATCATAATTCATAATACAACGAAATTTGAAAATGAGCTCGAAAATAAAAATAGCCAGAGCATCAACAGTTTGACAGCCAGCCTAGTTAGCTCGGAGGGTAGCGCGTCTGCCTTGTAAGCGCTAGGTCGCGGGTTCGATTCCGAGGCGTATATCATGATTAAAATATATATAAAAAAAACGGATATACTACTAGTATATAGGTATAATTTATTAGAGCGAAAAACCCAAGTGCAGCTATAAATAGATATATCTACCTAGTGATAAGAATAATTATTTTATACAGGGTGTATCATAATTCATAATACAATGAAATTTGGAAATGAGCTCGAAAATAAAAATAGACAGAGCATCAACAGTTTGACAGCCAGCCTAGTTAGCTCGGAGGGTAGCGCGTCTGCCTTGTAAGCGCTAAGTCGCGGGTTCGATTCCGAGGCATATATCATGATTAAAATATGTATATAAAAAAAAACGGATATACTACTAGATAATAGGTATACGACAGCTGTTCTAAAGTAGCAGACGCGCTACGAAATGAAAAAAAAAATCTCAGAATTTTTTATTTTACTGATACCCTGTATATTTTAAATTAATGATTCCAATTCCAAAGAGGAATAAATTTTTATTTCATTAGAGCGAAGGAGCTTGGATAAAACTGAATAAAATTCAAACTACTCAATGTACGGACTACCTGACCACAGTAATAATAATAATAATAATAATAATAATAATAATAAATACAATTAGATATATAGACAATTAGGTAGGTATTGCATTTTTGATATTTTAAGCAGAAAGTTTTGGAAATCGAAGTAAAAGTACTACAATATTAGAATCCACCAGAAAATTAAAAGAGCAGATGACATTTTCAATACATTGATTTATTCTCTTTTATTGGCATAGTAATAATAATATCAATTTTTATGTACACGAAAAAGTCCATGAACAAAAAAAGGAAAATAATCAATCGTTAATTTTCATAGATTTTCTTACTTCTAAGGTAGATAAAAAAATATGTACAAAGTATTATTTTAATGCTTGGATTGTATTTTTATTCTAATAAAAAAATCATAATCATACCTATTTCTATAAATTAGGGCCATTAAAAAAAAGTTACTTTTATTTTTCTGAGTCCCTCTTGAAATAAAATTGAAAATTTCACAAAAAAAAAAAAAAAAAAAAAAAAAAAAAAAAAAAAAAAAAAAAAAAAAAAAAAAAAAGAAGAAGTATTCATAAAATATAACTCTTGCTTTATATCAAATTAAAGAAGGTGATAAAAATATTCTCAAGGCATCACAATAAACACGGTTGGTGTTGTAGTGGGACAAGGTCCTAGAGTACCAAACATACTTCAAGGATTTTTCGAAAACGAAAGGAAGAAAAAAGTTGATATTTTATCCAAAGGCGTGCAGTTTATACACTTAAAAAAATAGAGAGGGAAAACTACACCAAAATGTCTTAAAATCTAAATTTTGTACTCTGGTAAAGAAAATTAAGTTATCCAATTGATATGAGAGACAGTACGCTGAGAGCTGTTTTAAAAACAAAAAGTTCCCTTGACTTCTAAATGATTGCTACATACTAAGAACTTCCTATCTCTACTAGCATGCGTGCCTGCCGTATTGCTTTGAAAACTTGGTCGGTACGCTCGTATTTTATTCCGTAGGTTTTATTCCAAGTCCCAATTTTCATACAGTTCAGAATTCGGCCAGACATTTTAACGAGGCTGTCCGGAGTTATTGTGACTTATAAAATAGGAAAAGGAGCTTCTGTTAAAAATAATAATAATAAAACAATTAGGAAAAGGAGCTTTTGTTTGTGCACGTACAAAATGAACAAAGGGATATCTCGCGTCTATGATAATCTGGTCAACTAATTTGTCTCAAGACTTCAATGCCATTCATTTTTATTGCAAAAAAAACAGGGTTCCAAGGGTTTCTCCTAAATCTTGCCCCCATCGGTCAGCTGTATCTTCAAAGAGACCATTTGGACGTCCTCTGTCATATTGTGTTTACTCTAACATGCCTTGGGCATAACACAAAATAAAATATAACCTCTATCAGAGCTTCTTAGCTTTTGAGAGTGGTCAGCTGTATCTTCAAAGAGACCATTTGGACGTCCTCTCTGTCATATTGTGTTTACTCTAACATGCCTTGGGCATAACACAAAATAAAATATAACCTCTATCAGAGCTTCTTAGCTTTTATGAGAGAAAAATAAAATGAAAATAAATTACCGTGATAATGAAACAGAAATCTTAATAACCTAAACCATTTACACACCATACACATCTTTTTTAACATTCTAGCTTCTTGCTTCAAGAATCCAGAATACACCAAGATTTCACAGCTAGGACTGAAATCTCTTAATCGCAAATCTTATTCACAAAGTTTACGTTTTCCAACCTTTTATTTCCAGGTTCACACATTTCGTACTATGAATCAATTAATTATCTTGTCTAAATATATTCTAGATCTAGACCGTATATCCTTAGCATAAACTTAAATCTTACATATCTGTTTGTCATATACTAAGACCTTACATAATATATCTCGTCATATACTTAGAGCTTACATATTTACTTGTCTCAGCGGCGGCTACGTTTGCATGAGCTGAGTCCGCTGCTACTTGCTGTGGCTGCCATGCTGCTGGCGCCACGCAATACCTTGGTCTCTGTGGTACCGGGACTCAACACGACACCCCCCGCACCGCTCAGTGCCGTAGCCTTGCGTTTCTTAGTGCGCATGCTGCATGCAGCCTCGTGTCCCCCCTCCCCTCCACCACTGCTACACAGTAGACAATAGTCACTACTAGTCCCCCCCGCTCCTCCGACACTGGCACGCATGTATTTACGCGTGCATGACGCTGGCGTGTTCAGTTCCTGGTCTGATCCTCCTGATGAATCCTCATCCTTACCTGAAACTGAAATAACCATACATCCATTAGAATTAGAACCCTTACCTGAAACTGAAATCAGAGATCAGATGCAGTTAGAACCCTTGTATCAAACTGAAAATATACATCAAATAGAATTAGAACCCTTGTATGAAACTAAAATTATACATCAATTAGAATTAGAACTCTTGTATGAAACTAAAATAATCATACATCAATTAGATGAAACTAAAGTCATATGGGTACATTAATAGAAGTTGTCAAGTTCTATAAATAAGACTGGTCGTATGGAAAATAATCGAGAGAAATCCTGAGAAGAAAGACTATTGTATAACTCGAGATATGAGGTAGACGTAGAGAGTAGAGACTTACCGTTAGTACTAGTATTAGCTGAACGTCTAGCAGGTTTCCTACTGGCTAGATGTTCTTGCATATCCCCTGGAGTAGAGACTTACCGTTAGTACTAGTATTAGCTGAACGTCTAGCAGGTTTCCTACTGGCTAGATGTTCTTGCATATCCCCTGCACTGGTTGATGCTATAGGTTCCCCGTGAGCTGCATTACTACCGCGAGGTCTGCCTGGTTTCTTCGTCACCACCAAGGCTGCAGTTTCACCAGAGAGGCCGCTAGTCTCCTCTTCTGAGCCACGGGGGGAGGTTGAACCAGACGGTTTGGCCGCATGTTCTGCCGCAGCTTGGTGACGGGGTCGGCCGGGTTTCTTGGGGGCCGCAGTTGTTGTTTCGCTGGCAGTGCCAGAGAGTTCGTCCTCAGTAGACCCCGTGGCCTGCTGTCTGGAGCGGCCGGACTTCTTGCCGGTGGAGGCCGTAGGTTCCCCAGCATCATCATCTGTAGCACGAGGAGAGGCAGAACCTGCCAGTGGTATAGCAGCTACTTGTAGGCCGAGGTCCGCGGACTCGAGCGTGGGGGGCGCCTGCAGGAATTCCGCCAGTGAACCGCCACCTACTGAGAGATGCATCGCCTGGGGAGGAGAGAGGAAGGAGGGTTAACTATGTATTGTAAATTGTAACTGTTTTTTTCTTCTTCTTTTTTTGGGGGCAGTTTCCCTTGGGCTGCGTGGGAGGGGAGCCATTACAAGACTAGAAACTTAAACATGGAAGATGGGGCAGGGGTTCCCTAATGTGTTGATGATTTTCTTTTTATGCATAAAGGATTAATAAAGTACATACACGTCCTCATTTGGACCCCCACAATGGTATTATATGTTACAAATACGGACTAGGTAGGTACTGTCATGATGTGAATGTTATGAGGTTTGAGTATATTACCTGAGGTGACAGCACTTGACTCAAGTCGGGTGCTATTAGAGGAGCATCGGTAGCCACTGCAGGGCCACTACAGGTACAATCCGGATTGAAAGGGAATTTAGATCTGAAATCAAAATCCTCGAGTTAGTTTACCTACATGAGATCATTGTATAAAAGAAATGTCTCATGGCATTTATTTTTCATCTTCATATTCAAACATAGTGAAGGATTGACAGAGGTCACGGTGTAAATCCCCTGCATACTCAGGAACAATGTGTACATTCTACACTACAACTTAATATATCAACGTAATAATCATCTCTTTGAAGATAAAAAGTCCAAAGATCTGCCAATTCTTTCGAAAACGTGCAAAAATGGGATATAGGTAACGTATAAAAGTTTGTATGTATTCGCATTAAGCCTGTATTTTCCTTTTGGAAACGGAAACGATGTCCCCTCTCTTCAAGATAGCGGAATCCCTATGGTTTAGTAAAGGCGAGGCGCTACCACGTCAAAAGAGGGGAAACCGTCTCAGTTTCTCAAAGGAAAATACAACTACTGTAGACTTGAATGGGGAAAAAAGAACCAAATTTTAAAACCTTCTTAGGAAGTCTCTCTCGTTAACTCTTCCCCTAAGGAGGTTACTCCTTGCTTTGTGTCCTCTCACCTAAAGAACTGGAGCTCGGTTTTACACTTGTTCAATTCCTGCAGGACTTGCGAGAACTTGCGCGATGTTTCCTCATTCTTCTTATCGTATTCATCAAGCCGGGTTGCATACTCTACCACTGTCTTGGTCTGATCCACTAGCTTCACCTTGCATAGCTTCAGATCTCGCTTCATTAGGGTCAACTGTGAACTATACCTGTAGGCACACATTAGTTTGATACTTAAAATGAAAATTGAGATTCAAAATTCAACAAATCAAGTTTGGTGAAATTTAGAGAATACTCAGATTCTCATCATCAAACTGAATTTTGGTCTCGATTGTCTTTTTAAATTTCCATTTTAATATGTGAAGATTCTTATCTAAATAATTATTTGTATTTAATGTTAGTTTTATACCTACCTTTGTATCGAAGAGAAACGAATGTTAAAAATATGTTCCAAGTCAGCCTAGTTAGCTTGGAAGGTAGTGCGCCTGCCTTGTACTTGTAAGTGCTAGGTTACGGGTTCGTTTACCACCCGGGGCGAACTTTATTCCAAATGGATAAGGTTCGTGCCCGGAATGGCTGGCCTCCTGCCCTTTTTCTCTCTTCCATTTCGGAACGATAAGACCTCCGTTGTTACAGTTTAATGTAGGTATCAAGCCTATTCATACTTACCTCTTCATGCCCTGTTTAATCTTGTGTATCCGCTTCCTGAGTACCATGTTGGACTGGGGAGGGGAGCGGGGGGAAAGCTCGAGCGTAGATTCGAACCCGCAACCTCCGGCATCAGAGCCACATGCTATCGAGTCATTTTTAGACGAGGGGAATGGACCGGCAATGTCCATGAAGTCAGTGCCTGTAACCAGACAACAAATAGGAAGTCTAAGAACAAATAAGTTTCTAGTAACTAGGAGCTATTTGTTGTTGTTGTAGCGGCTTTACCCTTCTGATTCCACAACGGTAAGTTGTAGGACAAAATGGAAATGGAAGAATCCATTTTGTAGGGAATTTAATTTTAAATAAAATCGATAGAAATACTTTTTTCGTTAGAACCAATGGGTTTCGAGATATTTGCAAAAATCTAAAAAAAAAAAGTCACGCGTCCCTAGCCAGACAAGGAGCTATTTAAATATGGTTCATCAAGTGGTGACGTGATTGATTACCATGCAGAACATCAAAAAATAAAATTAGCATTTTTTTTTTCTTGCAAAAACACAAATTCGATTGCAAAATGTTTCAATGCAGCACTACTCTCTCGGACTTTCGGGTCCTTGGGTTGAGTTCTTGCAAAAACACAAATTCGATTGCAAAATGTTTCAATGCAGCACTACTCTCTCGGACTTTCGGGTCCTTGGGTTGAGAAAAAGTCACGAAAAATGACACTTACGCCTTTCTAGTTCCGCTAGCCGTAAAGTCTCGGCTTGAGACTTTTGACCCCTTATTCAGGACACCATCCCGGACCTTTTTGGGCAAAAAATCAGAACTACATCATTTTTGTCCGTCAAAAAGTCTTTGTTTTCTAGACTATTTGATTGGTTCTCGCGATTTATAACTATTTCAATCGAAACTGACTTCTTTGAAAACCCAGAGTATAGCGTTCACTCATGAGCATTACAGACTTGTAAATAAGAAAATGTGAAACTTGTGTAGAGAATGAAACTCAACACGGGACACGGGTTTTGCATGATGTAATATGACATAGTGCCATTTATAAACTCAACTCAACCTAGGCAAAGTCATTGGGAGAGATTAGTCAATTAATGAAAACTTCGTGTTCAATTAAGAGCCATTAGATAGAGTCAGGAATGAAGAAGTGCTGAGAAGAGTTGATGAGAAAAGAGAAATACTGAGAACCATAGTGATCAGGAAAAGAAGTTGGCTGGGTCACATCCTGAGAAGAAATTGTCTGCAGGGAAGAATCAAGGAAGGCGAGCTGAGAGGAAAGAGATCAATAGGAAGAAGGAGGTTTGGAATGCTGAGAGATGTGCTGAATGGAAGAACGTTTGAACAAATGAAGGAGGACGCCCAAGATCGAGAAAAGTGGAGAACGTCGTGTTGAAACCTGTCCTAGGACAGATCTACATCTATATATGTATTATAAGAACAAGATATATGTATAAGTAAGAGCCATTTTCGTGGGTAACAAACCCTAAGATCTCGTTCCCACTTGTCTGTAAGTACTCACTACTCCTGTACGAAATGTAGATAAAATTTAAATGAGTGTTCCCACCACTACACACGACACGATTTTTTTCCTTTTTCCGAACGACAAGTGGGAACGAGCTCTAATGGATAGTTTACACGGGGCGATCCAGCTATTTTCAAAAGGCGGCCTCGAGGTGTATACAAATGAATGAGTGTGTTCACATTGCCAACGAAGAAAAATTCGGAAAAATTATAAATTCCTGTAGGCCATTAACATCTATTCTCACCTCTCCAGCAAAGAAGCAGCAATGTTGTCTCTCGATATGTTTCCCGAATGACATCTGTAGTAAGGCAAGTCGCATGTGCAACATCTCTACAATGTCTGATTCACATGCCAGAGGGTGTTGCCGGCGGGCAGATTCTCGGCGTGGCATCTTAGACTTGATGGATTGGAACCGGGCAAGCATTGTAGACTGGAGGCGATTGAATGTGGTGCTTAGGATGGAGCCACATACTGTGTTCATACGACGATTTACCTGTTCATACAACATCAAGAGGAATATTAACTGTGTTGAACATAGGGAGAAACGTTGAGATGAAAATGCCGAAAAACCTTGAAACTCTATTTCGTGTTAATATAGGCTGGGCTACGCTTCGAATTCTGGACGTTCGCGCGCCTAGAAGCTTGATTTGTTTGAATGATTTGCACAAATATCGGTCCCCACTTAATAAACCTAGGATTTGGAGATTCAAATATACAAACCTTAGAATTTCATGACTTGACTTGCTCTCGAACTAAAAACCTAAAGATCCAAAAGTCCAATGAAGTTCTTGGTATTGATAAAACACCATTTGTTTCATTGTACAACTCCCTCTGTAATAGTGCACCAAATAACCCCGATCAAACCAGAAATTTCATGACCAAATTTAATGTTCTTTAGGCGATAAACATGTTTGCTTTTTTTTTTTTTTTTTTTTTTCAAAATCGGAAAACCCAAGAATAGAAACCTGTTGTTGAGATCTGTCTGTGTTCCCTTACCAGTCTGAGCGCAGCAATGTGCTTGAAGTCCAAGTAGAGCAGAATCTTCTCCAGGAGTTCCGTAGGGAATTGCATCAGATTGATGGCGGCTTTGGAAGGGCCGGGGGTTGTCGCTAAGGCCAATGTCTGTATTTGATTGGAATAAGTAGGCGCGAGGGATGGA
This sequence comes from Diaphorina citri, assembly GCF_000475195.1. Lineage (NCBI taxonomy): Eukaryota > Metazoa > Arthropoda > Insecta > Hemiptera > Psyllidae > Diaphorina > Diaphorina citri. The sequence goes on from NW_007377499.1 coordinate 353,814, forward strand.
CCGCTCCCGGCCGGAGATACAATGACCGAGGTTGAAGCGGCCGTAGTAGTAGCGTTACCATCGGCCGGCGGAGGGCAGGAGGCCGTGGAGCTGCTTGCAGACAGGCCACTGGAGCAGCCACTTTGCAAACGTGTGGACACCATGGTGTAGGGAGATCAAGTAGAGGTAGTGACTACTGAATGGGTTAAGGCTTGGAGTAGTCTGTACTGGCAAGGACTGAAACAGGTTAATATTGAACAGAGCTTAGAACACATGCACAGAGTTAGTCTTATGGGTTTACTTCATGAATCAGTTCCACGAAAAGCATTTCACCCACCAGAAAGAGGAGGGAGGAAGAGAACAAGAGATAAAGGAGCAAAGAGAAAGGGAGAGAGAGAGAAGGGGAGATGAAGGGAGGGGGGGAAGAAAGATAATGAGGGGAAGAGGGAGATTAGGTGTGGGGTGGTCACTGGTCATAGAGACAGGAGAAAGAGAAAGAGGTGTAGAGGAGAGGTAGGAAGAAAGGCAGGAGGAGGAGGAGAGAGAGAGAGAGAGAGAAAATGGGGGGGGGAGCAAGAGGAAGAGGATTCCAATGCAAATAATAGAAAGTAAAAAGTTACAAAGGACTTTGAAAATTACACTTAATCTCATTACATCTGAACTGGAATTCTGAGAACAATTTTGTACCTAGGTACTTCACATTTTGCTAATTTTGGACATCACAGCAACCATTATAATGGCAGGCTGTGCATTCTACATTGTTTTATGAGATTTTTCTTCATTAATTTTGTCTTTTCATATGGAAGGACACATATTTGAATAGGAAAAGGCTAGGAAGAAGAAGAATATGGAAGGACAAAGCTTTTTTTTTTCAATGATATATTTGACCACCAACTATTTCTCAGACCTGCAGGTTCATGTTTAAGTGTTTGTTGACCTCTAAGAATGCTTCCTACACTATAAAGTGTGACAAAGTATACAACAGAATGCTTAGGCTAGGTGCAACACTATTTCTGTACAAGGAGTGAGATTGCAAAGTTTGGAGTGGGAAGTTGTTGCAGGAATGCAAGCTTAGGGACTGAGTCCTAGAGTCTACACTTTTCTGTTAATGAGACTGTTTAGGGAAGCATTCTTAGAGGTCAACAAACACTTAAACATGAACCTGCAGGTCTGAGAAATAGTTGGTGGTCAAATATATCATTGAAAAAAAAAGCTTTGTCCTTCCATATTCTTCTTCTTCCTAGCCTTTTCCTATTCAAATATGTGTCCTTCCATATGAAAAGACAAAATTTCTTTGTCTTATTATATCACAACTTTGTAGGATTTTCCAAATATCTCATTTCTAATCATTACCTAATCCTAACACCCAATGTTTACCCCCGTTTCTTTGTCTTATTATATCACAACTTTGTAGGATTTTCCAAATATCTCATTTCTAATCATTACCTAATCCTAACACCCAATGTTTACCCACCGGTTGCTATGCGCATTTAAATTACTTAGCTTCTCATTTTCCTCACGAGGCTGAGTGGGCCCCGCAACAGCCAGTCACGGAATCAATCATTTGCATGATACAATTTTTTTTGACCCCGCCGGGAATCGCAGGGTCTTCCGCGTGCAAGGCGAGCGCAGTGACCACTACGCGATGGGAGCTGAGTGAAGTGTTCAATACTTTCTAGGAAATCCAAATTGTTAAACAAACAAAGTGCCTTCCTAGTTTGACCTCATATTAGTTTACACCTGTCTCGGTGAAGTAGTGGTTAAGGTGCTCACCTGGTACATAGGAGGGTGCGGGTTCTATTCCAGCTGATGTATGAAATGTTATTTCTATTTTGAAAATTAATGACCTAATAGTTAATTTCTGGCATTTGAAACCAACCAATTTAAGAATTTAACCATACAGTAATAGAGCTAAAAGGGTTACGTAATGAAACTGGAGTAATAAAGAAAACCTAAAATATTGAATACTTTGTCTTACCTTCATGGGACTCCAATCATGATCTACAAATATAACCGTGTCTGCTCCTGTTAGATTGAGACCCAGACCTCCCACCTGAGTTGTTAATAGTAGTACATCTATAGTAGGATCTGAATTGAACTTGGTCACTATAGCATGACGTGCAGTACTCACTACAGAACCATCTAGACGGAGATATGTAACTCCGGGCATTTCACATCTGAAATATCAAAATAGTAGATATTGTTGTTATGTACTGGTCCAATTGGTGATTCTCATGATTTTTTTTTATTATCTCAGAAAAAACTATAAAAAATAAAAAAAATATTGAGATTAAAACGAAGAAAATGCATTTACTTGATAAACCCACCAAAAATTATGACTAGATATGAAGTTTCAAGCTACTTTAGGTGAATAGGATCACGTAGAACACACCAATGATTCACCTACAGCTACTTAACCCTGAGGACTACGACAACCAGTCTTCTGACAAAAGACACTTTGTATATCTGTACAAGCACACAAGCATTAGTTAGAAAATGGACCAACATAAATAAATTCATCATGAAACTGAAGACCTGGCAATTAAGGACTCAGCAAACCCTGATTGCCGTGGAATCAAAAGGCACCTATAGGTAAGATTAGAGAAAACAGTAAATTTACTTAATTTCTTTTTAAGAAAACAAAACACAATCAGCAATGTGGATCAACCTTCCCTTTGATCCCAGTTATGACTAGGGTTGTATTTAAAATGAGATAAAAATAATCCTAATACAATCAGAATAAGCAAACCTTCTATGGAATCAAAAGGCACCTGTAGGTAACATTAGAGAAGAAAACAAAACACAATCAGCAAAGTGGTTCAAGAAATGACCTTCCCTTTGATCCCAGTTATGACTAGGGTTGTATTTAAAATGAGATAAAAATAATCCTAATACAATCAGAATAAGCAAACCTTCTCTAAAAAGAGATCTGAAAAAGTCTGAAAAAGAGTAAAAACCTCAAAATGAAAATAATATGAATGTTTTAGGATCAAAACAGAGTGGGGAATGGTACGACTTTTCCGAAATTTTCTTTCACCAAACGATGTAAACCGCTGTTCTGCATATTGCCTGGAGGTCAGTCAGCTAATTTTTAATGAATATCTTAGGATCAAAACAGAGTGGGGAAGAGAGTATAGACTATAGAGCAGGGGTTCTTAACCTTTTAGAATTGGCGGACCACTATTGATAAACCAAAAATCTCGCGGACCACTTGAGATTATGTATGGAGAACTGCAACCTGTACGCACCGATAAGAATTCTACCCGATAGCGTTCTACGTGTTGTCCAACCTTCCAATAAAACCACTTATTTATTTATGAAACTACATTTAATAAATATTGCTTCATAAACTTGGAATTTGCTTTAGCTGAGATTGGCTGCCTATTCAGTGAATCAGCCAAACCTTTTGTATCTGATATGAATGTGATATTCTTCCAGACTTGCACAGTCCATGTACCTACTTATGTACTTACCAAACCAGTCTAGGAGTTCTCTCAACAGTTCAATGATGGGGCCTTAGAGAATGACAAGACATTTGACATAGCTAAGTAATGGTTAAAAAAACTATATCCCCAATTCCTGTTTTGTTCAGTAAACCAGATCATGCTTTTGAGATACTCAGTGCTTAAATCAGAGTCTCAGAAGTCCTTTGAAAAGGACATTTGTAGACTGTAGAGGAACAATTCAGTCCAAACCAGATTACCATACTGCAGTCAACTTGATTTGCAATGATTTCAGAATGTTGAAATGTAACAGAATGGAATATTTACAACCAGGTTCCCCTGTTTCACTTTAGGACAAAGCAACTTACCCTCTTCAACAATGAAACTGCAATAATGAAATCCCCTGGTCCCTGGGCCAAGAACGAGTACAGAGAGGTTTCAAGTCCTTTTACAATCTCTAATATCTTACAAACCTAACATAGCAGTAAACTTAGAACACTTAAAAAACATAGAATTTGTACATTTAAAAAGAAATAGCAGAGCCCATGAGGGAGAACATTTACTTTATGGAGGAAAAGAAAAGGGAAATTGTTTTGTTAAAGTTTGTAAAATCGATTGAAATCTGTGAATTATTTTACAAAAAAGCTAAATTAAAAAAATCTCAACCATAGAATTTGTACATTTAAAAAGAAATAGCAGAGCCCATGAGGGAGAACATTTACTTTATGGACGAAAAGAAAAAGGGAAATTGTTTTGTTAAAGTTTGTAAAATCGATTGAAATCTGTGAATTATTTTACAAAAAAGCTAAATTAAAAAAATCTCAACTCCGTGCCTAGGTACTCGGAACTCGGCCAGGAATGCTCACAGCTCACACTCTCACACACTGCATTAACCCTTCACTGCACAGTGCGGACAAATTTATATCAGTGATACGAGATGCGATTATTTTACGTGGTGTACCGTAAGTGGGGGATAGATTGCCCATATAGGGGTAACTTTTCCCATCATTGAATATAAAATGTGGCGCCATCTCACGAATTTATTCTCACACACTGCATTAACCCTTCATTGCACAGTGCGGACAAATTTATATCAGTGATACGAGATGCGATTATTTTACGTGGTGTACTTAGAGCTAGTTTTAGGGCGATGGACTTCGGATCTGGAGGTTGAGTCCATATTTAATAGGTTATTCATTTTAGAAGTAGGTACCTATCAGCAAAGTAAATAAATGCAGTTTCTTTGTGTTATTATGTCACAACTTTGGTGCTCACTGCAGCGTTTTCCCAATATCTCAATAATCCTAAAATCCAATGTTTACCTACCATGCTGGCACCGGTCGCTATGCGCATTTATATTTTATATGTCATAGCACTCATAGCTACTCATTTTCCTCACGAGGCTGAGTGGGCCCCGCAACAGCCAGTCACGGAATCAATCATTTGCATGATACAATTTCTTGGCCCCGCCGGGAATCGAACCCGGGTCTCCCGCGTGCAAGGCGAGTGCAGTGACCACTACGCCATGGGAGCTGACGCCATTCCCCCGGGAATCGAACCCGGGTCTCCCGCGTGCAAGGCGAGCGCAGTGACCACTACGCCATGGGAGCTGAAGATTGGATTTCCTCACGAGGCTGAGTGGGCCCCGCAACAGCCAGTCACGGGATCAATCATTTGCATGATACAAATTTCTTGACCCTGCCGGGATTCGAACCCGGGTCTCCCGCGTGCAAGGCGAGCGCAGTGACCACTACGCCATGGGAGCTGACTGAAACGAGATCGAGGCCCCGCAACAGCCAGTCACGGAATCAATCATTTGGATGATACAAATTTCTTGACCCCGCCGGGAATCGAACCCGGGTCCGCTGAGTGGGCCCCACAACAGCCAGTCACGGGATCAATCATTTGCATGATACAAATTTCTTGACCCCGCCGGGAATCGAACCCGGGTCTCCCGCGCGTGCAACGCGAGCACAGGTGACCCCTAACCAGGGAGCTGACCCATCGTCATAATCTGCAGAAGACTACTTAAGCTGGCATTGCTGCAAATGCCTTGATATCCTCTATTGTCTATCAGCAAAGTAGAAATGGAGAATCAAATTTCATCAAAACCCCTCCCCAGGATTTGGGCATTTTGCCTTTTGCAATCGCGATTTATGGTGTGGATTATCTGAGGTATCCTCCTGAGTTGCCTTTATCTAGCATTATGATGGTACATTACTCGTGACTCGTACTTTAGGCAGGTACCTACCTACCCCGGACTGTCTTAATTTTAACAGGACCCTTATTGTCTGTGTGTACACTTGCTAGTTTTAGACCACCCCGTATGCCCTTCGTGCAGAAAGAAAAAGACAAACTATATAGTTACAACTACATAGGTATACACGGAGTGAAAAGTCCACAGATACCTAGGTACCTACCTGTAATAGTGAAATGGTCAAGGTGCTACTCTGGTAATTAGGGGAGCGCGGGTTCGACTCCAGCCGAGGAATAAAATTATAAATATACTCATTTATTCCGAGGATTACGTAGTAGAGAACGTCACGCGCTAACCTAACTCTGCCGCAAGTCCATAATATAAACATACAAATAGGTATAGGTAGTCACCTCATGCATACCAGGGTTAATCTCTATGTCGTAAGTCTGTGCGTGGTAGAGTGCGCTGGTTCCTCAATCAGTAGGTACTGGGGTTCGAGTGCTGGGTCCGGGTATTTTTTTTTCCTCTTTGTTTCCCAGACCTACTACGGTGGGCAATATTTTTTTTTTTTTTTCGTTGAAGTTAAGCAACGCTGTGTATGGTTGATGATTGGATGGGTGACCATCTGAGAACTCTTCATGTGCTGCTAGTTTTTTGTTCTCGGTCGTATTCAGGCTGGGTGAGTAGCCGCGTATTCACCAAATGGAAGGTAAAACCCTCGTCTCGTGGAAAAAAAAGCTTCATTTGTTCTTATTACACATAGCGTAGGTAGGTACATGGAGGTTGAAACTCTTTTTGACGGGTTATTATCCCCCCCCCCTGCTGGTTCTCGGTCGTATTCAGGCAGCATCAGGCTGGGTGAGTAGCCGCGTATTCACCAAATGGAAGGTAAAACCCTCGTCTCGTGGAAAAAAAGGCTTCATTTGTTCTTATTACACATAGCGTAGGTAGGTACATGGAGGTTGAAACTCTTTTTGACGGGTTATTATCCCCCCCCCCCTATATATAAAAAATAATAATAATAAAATCCGATTTGAACCTTTGATATGATGTGTCAAAGTTAGGGGGTTTCCACTCAAGATTTTCAAGTTGGCCTTAACACAACCTAAACGTCCGGCTATGATAGATGGACACTCTAATTTATTCTACTGTATTTACGGCCTTACTTGTCTATGTAAGGCCTCCATAGCCAATACTCTGGCCTCTTGATCTCGAGGTGATGATTTAGGATCTCTACTGGCCAGTATAGTATAGTACTTACCTGTCTATGTAAGGCCTCCATAGCCAATACTCCGGCCTCTTGATCTCGAGGTGATGATTTAGGATCTCTACTGGCTAATATAGGCCGTGCATAGCGACTAGCGAATTGTTTCTCTGTGCCTGAAATGAAAATTTACAGGGAAAATTCACGAGTGTCGTGTCGTTTCACACTTAAAGCATCTCAATATTTTTTTTTGACTTGACTCGAAATAACCACCAGATCCGAAGTTCGACACCAACACTGCTGAGGTGGGTTCCAATCCAGAATATAGGTACATATTTCTAAACGGATGAAGTTCGTTCTCCTCTTATCTGTATGGGATAAAATTCGCCCGGGCGGGAATCGAACCCGCGTCCAAACGTTTACTTACCCTCCAAGCTATCTACTGGTAATTAAATGTACCTATTCACGTTTGTCATTCAAGTTACAGTAGGTTCACTTCCATCTACCTATAAATCATATATGTAAAATATTTGAACGTTCATTGAACGTACTGTGACTGAAGTACATAATTATGACTGAACGGATAGTGGGAATAGAGCGCTTGACTCACTCTTTCCATTTCCCCTTACTGATTCATTTCCAAGTGTTGAACTATGTCCACACATAGACGATCATACGATCACAAAAAAAAAAAAAAGATCGACTAGGTATGTGTGAACACAGCTTTATATAAGTCTCGACATGGAATTTTTTCACCACAAGATCTTATTTATTTCTAACTTCCAGGAAATTAAAAACTCGACAGTGGTAATAGAAAATCAACATCTGACAATTGTACATGTGATATGTATCATTACCATATGAAACTAAATAACTAACTACAAACTAAAAGCTATACAGACAGAGATAACAAGCAACATTTGAACGATATTGTTAGGTAGATACTTAAATAAACTTGGTTCTTTAAGGGTTGAATATAAATAAATAATAATAATAATAACTCCCCATATTGTTTTCTTCTTGCGGCATTGGACGCAGGTCCTTGCCTTGCGGCGGAACCCCCCCTCCACATGGTCATTAGTGAGATAAGAGCTAGGGACAGGATCCTCCTCCTCAGAGACGACAACGCGCAGCATCTGGGTCGGACCTTCCAGCCCTTCCGACGAGAGGAGCTCCGTGACGCCCTAAGGAGTGCTACCATGGATCTGTGGCAGGCAGAGTGGGACGCTGCGGACACTGGCCGTCTGACACATAAGTTCTTGGTCGGTGGAAGTCGATATTCTACAGTAACGCTCAAAGCCCTGAATAGGGTCAACGAACTACGCCGGGTGTGATAAGGGCTTTAGCCTAGGTACTGATCCGTCATCCCGCGCGAAAAGTGTTCTATAAGATGACAGCGTATCGACTCCGACGGTCGGGGCCGGGGTCCACCGTGCCGTTCGTTCGCGCGTGCGTAAGGACATTTTATGTCGTTCGGGAAAAAATCGTGTCGTGGGTAGTGGGAACGGGCCTTTACTAGGTAGAGTCGTCCGTGCTAAAGAGTCCGATTTCAATGAAATTTGACAGCAATGTTGTTCAACCATTAAGAGAAATAGAGTTTGGGCTCGGTCGGCGCTCTTATTTCAGAAGTTTACTCACTGTACAGTTACAACAAGTACTCACCTTCATCAAGAATACAATAGTTCCATTGTACTTCACTAAACACATGATTATCTTTGCGTATAATATCGTAGGATGCTATAATCAGATTGTGTTCTTTCATTCTGCTCCTCAGCTTTTCTCTCTCGTGAGGGGGACCTGCATACTGAAGAGGATTCAGAAATTTGTTCGGTAGAAATTTCAGTACTTCGTACATCCAATGACCTGGAGGGATAGAAGAGGTAAGATATGTGTATGAGTGAGACTGATTTAAACCACACATTGAGTTGAACTTTAAACTTAAATGAATTTTAATTGTGTCGAGCATAAATAATTTTCACAAATATCGTTCCTCGCTTAATATACTACGAAGTCAAGTATTTATAATGTTCTTACCTGTCAGTGTCGGAGGGCACACGACTAGACTGGGTAGCCTAGTCTCCTCCCCCAAACCACACATTGAGTTAAACTTAAATGAATTTTAAATGTGTCAAGCATAAATAATTTTCACAAATATCGTTCCTCGCTTAATATACTACGAAGTCAAGTATATATAATGTTCTTACCTGTCAGTGTCGGAGGGCACACGACTAGACTGGGTAGCCTAGTCTCCTCCCCCTCCTCCTCATGTCTACACCACTGGTCTCCAGCCAGTACACATATACCTCTCTCTCTCTCTCTCTCTCTCCACTTACCTGTCAGTGTCGGAGGGCACACGACTAGACTGGGTAGCCTAGTCTCCTCCCCCTCCTCCTCAGAACCTCCTTCGTGATAGGGATCGGGGCTTGGCAGGATAGGAGAAAGCCAGCCGTTCTGAGAACGAACATTATCTGTATAGGATGAAGGCAGGCGCGCTACCCTCCAAGGCTAAGTAAGGTAGCTCTTGATTGATTGATTAACAAATCTTAGGCTTGCCGCACATAGGCGTAGAAGAGCAACTTTGAGAAGCACGGAGTAGTGCGATGAATCCTGAAGATCCAAACCTATGAAAATGATAGAGACTTCTTACATTGGAGTCATGCGAATGCGATTAAGGTCTTCTAGAGTGTGAGAGGTCCTCTATCATTGTTATAGGTTTAGATTTTCAGGTGGCATCGCGCGATTCCGAGGCACGACTACGCTTCCAATGGACGGCAGACCTTATTGAGACTTCTTACACTAGAGTCATGCGATTTAGGTCTCCTAGACTGTGAGAGGTTCTCTATCATTGTTATAGGTTTAGATTTTCAGGCACGACTACGCTTCCAATGGACGGCAGACCTTATTCATGAATTTTGAGTAGATTTGTCAATCTCACCATTCCTCTGTTACTCTGTGGATGATGGCATAGGATTCAAGCTCTGTACAAAGTTACTCAAGTCATATTCCTCTTCATACTCTCTCTCATCCCACAGTTCTGGCAGAGTGTCTAGTAACCCCTTCAGTCCCCCTGGGTTTGTTCCACTCGAGCCTGCCTCCTGGCGACTGTCCTGTCCATCTAGACAGAACAGGTCTAGTATCTTGCCAGTGGCCATAGTATCTAGGTTTCTATTCTCACTGTTGATCACTGTGTTGGCGGTGAGTAGTTTGAACTTCTGCAGATTCATAATCTTCTCCTCCAGAGTATTCTTAGTGATGAGACGATAGACATTGACCACCTTCTTCTGACCTATGCGATGTGCGCGGTCCATTGCTTGCAAGTCCTGTGAAATAGAAAACATTGTAAAATGTTTAATAATAATATAACAAATGGACTCATCAAGTTGCTTCATAAACTTGGAATTTGCTTTAGCTGAGATTGGCTGCCTATTCCGTGAATCAGCCAAACCTTTTGTATCTGATATGAATGTGATATTCTTCCAGACTTGCACAGTCCATGTACCTACTTATATACTTACCAAACCAGTCTAGGAGTTCTCTCAACAGTTCAATGATGGGACCTTAGAGAATGACAAGACATTTGACACTTGTCAAAACATAGCTAATGGTTAAAAAAAACTATATCCCCAATTCCTGTTTTGTTCAGTAAACCAGATCATGCTTTTGAGATACTCAGTGCTTAAAAATCAGAGTCTCAGAAGTCCCTTTGAAAAGGACATTTGTAGACTGTAGAGGAACAATTCAGTCCAAACCAAATTACCATACTGCAGTCAACTTGATTTGCAATGATTTCAGAATGTTGAAATGTAACAGAATGGAATATTTACAACCAGGTTCCCCTGTCAGACGGAGATAGGTAACTCCGGGCATTTCACATCTGAAATATCAAAATAGTAAATATTGTTGTTATGTAGGTCCAATTCATTCACATCAAGTACAACTTAGAGCTGAATCCTCCTCGTCTAAAATATCAGCAGAATAGCTGACAAGAAATCACATTCGTTGTCATATGGTTCCATGAAAGTGTTAAAACTCCCGAAATAGATCTCATTGTGTCGTTCTCGGAACGGCTGGCTTTCTCCTGTCCTGTCTTCCTTCTATCTTCGCTCTTGGGACCATTATATGTCTATTGTTTAAAGTTTAAGCGTATGAAAGAAATGAATGAAATGAGGTCATTACGTTTTGGGTCCCATCGGGCCCCACGGAGGACATCTAAAGATGCGATGGACGATTGACTGGAAATGTGTGGACCTGGACCACTTACCTGTCAGTGTCGGAGGGCACACGACTAGACTGGGTAGCCTAGTCTCCTCCCCCTCCTCCTCATGTCTACACCACTGGTCTCCAGCCAGTACACATATACCTCTCTCTCTCTCTCTCTCCACTTACCTGTCAGTGTCGGAGGACACACGACTAGACTGGGTAGCCTAGTCTCCTCCCCCTCCTCCTCATGTCTACACCACTGGTCTCCAGCCAGTACACATATACCTCTATCTCTCTCTCTCTTCACTTACCTGTCAGTGTCGGAGGGCACACGACTAGACTGGGTAGCCTAGTCTCCTCCCCCTCCTCCTCATGTCTACCTACCCCGGACTGTCTTAATTTTAACAGGACCCTTATTGTCAGTGTGTACACGTGCTAGTTTTAGACCACCCCGTATGCCCTTCGTGCAGAAAGAAAAAGACAAACTAGTTACAACTACACAGGTATACACGGAGTGAAAAGTCCACAGATAGGTACCTACCTACCTGTAATAGTGAAATGGTCAAGGTGCTAGTCTGGTAATTAGGGGAGCGCGGGTTCGACTCCAGCCGAGGAATGAAATTATAAATATACTCATTTATTTCGAGGATTACGTAGTAGAGAACGTCACGTGCGTGCTAGTTTTAGACCACCCCGTATGCCCTTCGTGCAGAAAGAAAAAGACAAACTATAGTTACAACTACATAGGTATACACGGAGTGAAAAGTCCACAGATAGGTACCTACCTGTAATAGTGAAATGGTCAAGGTGCTAGTCTGGTTATTAGGGAGCGCGGGTTCGACTCCAGCCGAGGAATGAAATTATAAATATACTCATTTATTTCGAGGATTACGTAGTAGAGAACGTCACGTGCTAACCTAAACTCTGCCGCAAATCCATAATATAAACATACAAATAGGTATAGGTAGTCACCTCATGCATACCAGGGTTAATCTCTATGTCGTAAGTCTGTGCGTGGTAGAAATAATAATAACAGATAGAGGTGAGAAAAAATAAAATAATAATAACAGGTACGAGTAGGTACCTACATATTTATAAAAACAAAATTTGAAATTATTGAAGTTAAAAAATAGCTTTTTTTTCCCAAGCCAAATTACTTGAAATTGGAAACAAGCTCCTCCTCTTCAAAGGGGTTCGCTGGTCTACTTACCTAGCTTCACGTTTTGTATCTTCCCTAACGAGACACACATATATACCTGGAATACCCCAAGCCAAATTACTTGAAATTGGAAACAAGCTCCTCTTCAAAGGGGTTCGCTGGTCTACTTACCTAGCTTCACGTTTTGTATCTTCCCTAACGAGACACACATATATACCTGGAATACATGGTTCTGTTTAACATCGTTGAGGTCCAGATTTTTCATCCTAGCAAAGTCCTGATATAGTTTCTCCTGTAGAGGACTCAGGTCACAATAATAATCCTGGGTTATCTTGGGAGGAAGATCTTTGAGTACATCTTGTTTCACACGTCTCAGTACAAGCGGTAGAACCTGGGAATCCAAATCAATAAAGTAAAATATAAATACATAAATAATTCAATATTGCCTTGCTAAGGAAACAGAAAAGGTTGAGTGCGAAGGGCATCCGAACGTAAATTATTTTGTAGCCAAAACCAAATGTCAGAGCTATAATATATATGTCCACATAGACGATCATACGATCACAAAAAAAAGGCATCAGATCGATGTTGATCTGGAAAAAAGATCATCGACTATGTGTTGACACAGCTTTATATAAGTCTCGACATGGAATTTTTTCACCACAAGATCTTATTTATTTCTAACTTCCAGGAAATTAAAAACTCGACAGTGGTAATAGAAAATCAACATCTGACAATTGTACATGTGATATGTATCATTACCATATGAAACTAAATAACTAACTACAAACTAAAAGCTATACAGACAGAGATAACAAGCAACATTTGAACGATATTGTTAGGTAGATACTTAAATAAACTTGGTTCTTTAAGGGTTGAATATAAATAAATAATAATAATAATAACAACTCCCCATATTGTTTTCATCTTGCGGCATTGGACGCAGGTCCTTGCGGCGGAACCCCCCCTCCACATGGTCATCAGTGAGATAAGAGCTAGGGACAGGATCCTCCTCCTCCTCAGAGACGACAACGCGCAGCATCTGGGTCGGACCTTCCAGCCTCTCCGACGAGAGGAGCTCCGTGACGCCCTAAGGAGTGCTACCATGGATCTGTGGCAGGCAGAGTGGGACGCTGCGAACACTGGCCGTCTGACACATAAGTTCTTCCCGAGTGTAATGGCGAGAGTGGAACTCCATCTACCACTCAACCGCCGAATTACCAGGGCAGCAACTGGCCACTTCCTTAACTGTGCCGGCTACCGGGCCCGCATACTCAAGCTGCAGAGAGCGCGACACTCCCGATCACCGGATCATCTCCTGTCCCTGCTTCCCTTGCCAGCTCACTCCGCCTTGGACCTGCTGACACCCTCCTGCTAAAGAATATTCCCCTACACCGTGCAGCCTGGCCCACCTTGGAGGCCTTCTCGTGGCCAATCATTCCAGAACCCGATGAAGCCGACCAATCGATTGACAGCCGCCGACACACTTGTTACATATCACACTTTAGCTTGAGCCGCCCAACCACATCAGGGGCTTACCCCTAAGGCAGAATGCCCGCAGACCATAACCAGACGCTAGCCAATTACTAAACGGCCGTTTCAATAAGATGAACCCTCTAAGGCAGAATGCCGCCCCACAAGGCAGAATGCCGCCGACCTTAACTAGACGCTTCCGGCGGAGTCCGATACTAAAACCATAACCTTCCCCCACCCAACACCCAGGGGGCTGCAAGAAAGGTAAAGGAGGCATCAAGCCCCCAGGTACGGGCTAGTCCCATTCTTTGCAGAGATAATACAATGTTGACAGTGTTCGGTTAGAACTAGACCTGGCCGTTGAACAGGCTGATCACTCGCACCCTGACAGGCCACTTTCAGGACTGTGAGGACTACAGGAAGCGGATACTCACTCTCGTGGGAGAGGAAGGACTCTGTGAGCACTGTGGTGACCTCGAAGACACTATACACAGAATAAAGACATGCCCTCGATATGAGGATAAGAGAAACGATGCCATGCTAGCCTTAGGCCTGACAGTTGGTGGCGAAATCCCTCTAGACCAGATCCCCCAGAACGGGGTTGCCTCGAAACTACTGACCGAGTTTTCCAGGCCGCTTGCCCCCCATGATTGACACAATACGGCGTTGCGCAGAAAGCGCACGGTCAGAGCTGAGCCAGTGACGCTAAAAGCGAAGGGTGCGCGATCCAGATGAAACTCGCGCGCACGACCTAAATGACAGCTACAGAAAACAATGCTACTGACCACCGCACAACCGCGAACGGGCGGTGCGGTGGGCCCCGGTCGGTGGAAGTCGATATTCTACAGTAACGCTCAAAGCCCTGAATGGGGTCAACGAACTACGCCGGGTGTGATAAGGGCTTAAGCCTAGGTCCTCACTTACCTGTCAGTGTCGGAGGGCACACGACTAGACTGGGTAGCCTAGTCTCCTCCCCCTCCTCCTAGGCAATAGAGATAAATAATAATAACAGGTACCAAATAATAATAACAGATAGAGGTGAGAAAAAATAAAATAATAATAACAGGTACGAGTAGGTACCTCTGCAGAGTTTTACCCAGGCCCATATCGTCACACAGGATACCGTGTAGATTATATCGCCTTAGAAACCACAGCCAGTTGACACCAGCCTGCTGATACGAGCGTAGGGTTACCGTGAGACCTAGGGCACTGGGCAGAGTAAAGTCAGGTATGCGAGACGGATCGAATAGTTGTTCTAGGAAGCGGGATTCCGAGGCTTTGCGAGAGGCGAGATCTGCCGGGAGGTGTAGGGAGGAGCATACCTGTCAAACAAGAGACTTTATTCAAACTGCTGGCTAAGAGGGATTCTTCAGACCTACATAGGTACATTGGCAGTATAATAAAATATTTGTAATGCCTACATTCTGGTGTTCTCGTGTTCACTCTTTTTGTTATGAGATGAAAATCAATGAAAAACTACGATTTAAACTTTATTCATGCACAAATATGGAGGGGGAAAAATCCTCCCAATGGATACAAAAGTTGTATTGGATTATGTGAAATTTAATTCTTCAGTCATCATACGAAATTTCTCTTTGGACTGGCAGTGGGTGTGGTAGGGGGCCATTGTCCAATCCAGTCCAAAGAGAAATTTCGTATGATGACTGAATTAAAAGTCACATGATCGAATACAACTAAAGTGACCACGTTACCTGAGTAGAGTTGGGAAGAAGAAGAAACCATCAATATATTCTTCGACAACTTTATTTTAAGTAGGTTTTTATGTGATGGGGGGATTGCTGTCCATGTTCACAATACGTGATCACTCTTTTTATTATGAGATGAAAATCAAAGAAAAACTACGATTTAAACTTTATTCATGCACAAATATGGAGGGGGAAAAATCCTCCCAATGAATACAAAAGTTGTATTGGATTATGTGAAGTTTAATTCAGTCATCATACGAAATTTCTCTTTGGACTAGTTTGGAATGGCAGTGGGTGTGGTAGGGGGCCATTGTCCAAACTAGTCCAAAGAGAAATTTCGTATGATGACTGAATTAAAAGTCACATGATCGAATACAACTAAAGTGACCACGTTACCTGAGTAGAGTTGCTAGGTGTGGATGTACCTAGAGCTGAGTCCAGAGGCATAAGATGAATACAGGTGGCAAAACAAGAGGTAGCTCCCAGACGTACCCAAGTGTCTTGATCACTAACACGACCTGGCGGAAGGGTATGTAAGGGGTTAATTCCAATCTAATGATCCTAGGGGATGTAATGGGCTAATTCCAATCTGATGATCCTAGGGGATGTAATGGGTTAATTCCAGTGTGATGATCCTAGGGGATGTTATGGGTTAATTCCAATCTGATGATCCTAGGGAATGTAATGGGTGAATTTCAATCTGATGATCCTAGGGAATGTAATGGGGGAATTCCAATCTGATGATCCTAGGGGATGTAATGGGCTAATTCCAATCTGATGATCCTAGGGGATGTAATGGGCTAATTCCAATCTGATGATCCTAGGGGATGTAATGGGTTAATTCCAATCTGATGATCCTAGGGGATGTTATGGGTTAATTCCAATCTGATGATCCTAGGGAATGTAATGGGTGAATTTCAATCTGATGATCCTAGGGGTTCACAATATAAACTTTTTCCCGATGTTAATACGCAATAAATGAACTCAGCACACGACTTTTCATTAACTGCTGTGGATGGAAGAGATTGTGTCGGACAAGGAATCGATCTCACACTTCCTTGTGTCTTGAAGGAACTTAGGAAATTGAACGTAGAGTTCTTGATACAGGGGAAAAACACCCACAATCTAATGATCCTAGGGGATGTAATGGGTCAATTCCAATCTGATGATCCTAGGGAATGTAATGGGTCAATTCCAATCTGATGATCCTAGGGGATGTAATGGGTCAATTCCAATCTGATGATCCTAGGGAATGTAATGGGTGAATTGATACAGGGGAAAAACACCCATTAAATTCACTTAGAACAATAATAACGAAAAGGAAATTTTTGCCTCAAAAAATGTTGTTCTTTTTTTTCCGAAAGTCCTTCTTTCTTGTCATTTCAATCAAATAGTCTTGTCATGTGTGGCTTTTCATTTCGCCTTCTCGAACCTTCTATCTCTATTTTAATCGGAGGAGGAGGAGGAGAAGGAAGAAGAAACCTTTATAACATTTGTGTCTGACTTAGTATAGTGTGTCAATTGGCAACTCAATAGTTGAGCAGTTCGTCTAATAAGAAAAACACCCATTAAATTCACTTAGAACAATAATAACAAAAAGGTGGGGACAGCAAAATTTGAGCAGGAAATTTTTGCCTCAAAAAATGTTGTTCTTTTTTTTCCGAAAGTCCTTCTTTCTTGTCATTTCAATCAAATAGTCTTGTCATGTGTGGCTTTTCATTTCGCCTTCTTGAACCTTCTATCTCTATTTCAATCGGAGGAGGAGGAGGAGGAGGAAAAGGAAGAAGAAACCTTTATAACATTTGTGTCTGACTTAGTATAGTGTGTCAATTGGCAACTCAATAGTTGAGCAGTTCGTCTAATAAAAGATTGATATATATACGGGGAAAGAACATTAGATATTCACATAAGTTCGTTTGAAGTATTATGTCTATCCATTAAAACGGAGCATAAAGAACGGAATATTCGGGCCGAATAACGTTGCTCATTTATTTTTCCCCCCCAGTGAAGGTGGGCGGATCAGTACACAATACACATAGAGTAAACACAGAATGAATTTTTAAAGAAATATTTGGAGCTGTCCAACGGGGAAAGAACATTAGATATTCACATAAGTTCGTTTGAAGTATTATGTCTATCCATTAAAGCGGAGCATAAAGAACGGAATATTCGGGCCGAATAACGTTGCTCATTTATTTTTCCCCCCAGTGAAGGTGGGCGGATCAGTACACAATACACATAGAGTAAACACAGAATGAATTTTTAAAGAAATATTTGGAGCTGTCCAAACCCCAGGAGGCATGACAAGCACTTCATTTGATTGTCAGCGGCGATAGTAAGAGGGTAGAGTTCAAATTGAAGTGTACATTTTTTAGTGAAATATTCTTTGGAAAAACTCGTCTAACAAAAATCTGAATTTCGACGGCATTTTTTCCTTTTTTTTTATAAATAAACACAATATATAAATCAATCTAAAAGTTTTTTAAAAAATAAAATACTCAAAAATAACATAGGTGAACAAAAATAAACAGATTTTTATTGGAGAGTTTTTGCAACCAAAATTAGCGTCCCGTTAAGTGAACTTTTTAACGTTATTTGACGAAAAGTCGTTTCTGCGCAGGTGCCGAATTCAATGAACGTTAAACACTTCAATTCACGGGACGCTAATTTTGGTTGCAAAAAATCTCTATTTTTGTTTCTCTCCAGGGCTTTCTTTTCCCCGAAATTTAGATGGGTTTACATTTTTTTATTATTATTATTATTTCCGGGGCAATCACATTTAAATTACCTACTACAAAAAATTCTACAACCACAAAAGTAATGGAATAGGTCTTCAATTTAGCCCACTTTAGTTTCAATTTCGTAAACCGTCTTCAATCTGGGTTACGGATTTTATTCTGTTTCCCAAGGCGGTGAAAAACACGGTGCCGACAAATTTGGCGGCAGTGGCGGAGGCAAAACCAACGAGGCCGACAAATATCA
The DNA here is from genome assembly GCF_000475195.1 of Diaphorina citri. Classification (NCBI taxonomy): domain Eukaryota; kingdom Metazoa; phylum Arthropoda; class Insecta; order Hemiptera; family Psyllidae; genus Diaphorina; species Diaphorina citri. The sequence continues at coordinate 372,157 of NW_007377499.1, forward strand.
ACATCGCTCCAACAAGGGAAGGAAACAGAAATCCAGCTCGTTGGAATCATCGAGTGAAGAAGAACTGGAGGATGATGTGGAGAAGGAGTTGAAGGAGATAGAGGAAGAAGAGAAGAGAAAGAAGAGGGACAAGAAACTGGGACAGATGGGGAAGAACAGTAGCAGTACGAGCAGTGGAGAGAGTATGACTAAGAGAAGGGAGAGAAGAACAATAATAAAGATCAGCAGAATAACAAAGATCGTGACAGCAAAGGCAGCACAGATAGTAAGCAGGACACTAAAAACAAACAGGTAAAACTTGAGCAGAATAATGTTCTAATAAAACTAATATGGAAGAAAAGACATTTCAACAGGGATTCAAAATTTCAAAATTAGAAAAAAAAACCGGAAGATTTATTTTGGGGGGTTTGGAGTCCTTCAAGTCCAAAAAATCAACTTTTTCTTTCTCGTTTCAGACAAGTAACAAAGAGACCATGGATTCAATCCGAATTAAATGGATTCAAGTATCTGGATTCAATGGATTTGAGAAAGTCAGCTCCCATGGCGTAGTGGTCACTGTGCTTGCCTTGCACGCGGGAGACCCGGGTTCGATTCCCGGCGGGGTCAAGAAATTTGTATCATGCAATCATGCAAATGATTGATTCCGTGACTGGCTGTTGCGGGGCCCACTCAGCCTCGTGAGGAAAATGAGTAGCTATGACATATAAATGCTAATTCTAATCTGATGATCCTCCCAATAAATCTCCCATCTTTGACTACATTACTATATATGATTTATCTTATCATCAATGAACAAAAGAAGTAAATTCAAAGTTTCAACTCAACAAGTTCTTTCCTTTTGTCTTTTTTTATCGTCCCGAAATTGAAGAGAGGAGAACAGGAGAAAGTCGGCCGTACCGAGAACGAACCTTATCTGTTTAGGATAAAGTTCGCCCCGGGTGGAAATCGAACCCGCGACCTAGTGGTTACAAGGCTTACGCAGCCCTCCAAGCGAGGCTGGCTGAACTACTAGTACAGATAAATAACGTTTTATCAAATTTTATCAAAGCTTAGTACTTACCGATGTTCGTCACCGGAACGGCTGGCTTTCTCCTATAAGACCTTAGCAGTTACAGTTCCCTCTTCTTACCGAGCAATGGTACAACGAGTATGTAGTATCAAGTAGGGTACTGCTTTGAGTTCCATCTTGTCCAGAATATTCAACACAATGCTTCCACAGCGCCTTGTCTTACAAACCTCTTGATAATAATAATAATAATTAATAGTTCTTACCGAGCAATGGTACAACGAGTATTTTATCAAAGTTTAGTACTTACCGATGTTCGTCCTCGGAACGGCTGGCTTTCTCCTATAAGACCTTAGCAGTTACAGTCCCCTCTTCTTACCGAGCAATGGTACAACGAGCAGTATCAAGTAATCAAGTAGGGTACTGCTTTGAGTTCCATCTTGTCCAGAATATTGCACAATGCTTCCACAGCGCCTTGTCTTACAAACCTCTTGAAAATAATAATAATAAATAGTTCTTACCGAGCAATGGTACAACGAGTAGTATCAAGTAGGGTACTGCTTTGAGTTCCATCTTGTCCAGAATATTGCACAATGCTTCCACAGCGCCTTGTCTTACTATATCCGGCTGCGAGGCGTTGAGTAGAGGAAGCACCTGGGATAGCACAGTGCTCATCACGGCATTAGGTTGTAGCGTGGCCAGTATGGATAAACACCGCGCTCCCATGTGACGGACAGCACGGTACGGGTGAGTGAGCAACAAACACAGGCGAGACTGGAGAGATAGGAGCTGACAACATCAAATCAAATCATCAATTATTTCTGGTAAAGAGAAGAGCTTTTTCCAACTTTTGTGGATACCAGAGCATTACAACGTGCCTCCTTTACTATTAATTCTCATTCATCATCAATCTTTTTACACTGGTAATGTCGCTACAGGTCGCCATACGATTAAAGTAGCTACTCAATTGTCCTGCAGGAGGCTGAGTGCACCCCGAACTCCAAGCAAGCACAGAGCAGTAAAAACTTCGATCCTACCGGGAACTAAGGAATAGGAGGAGATACTTACAGAATTCAGTAGCGTAGGGTGAAGAGAGGGTGCAATGACTTCAAACACCTGTAGACACGACACTAGAGATCTCGTAATGTCGCTACAGGTCGCCATACGATTAAAGTAGCTACTCAATTGTCCTAAACCTAAAGTGAAGCAGGAGGCTGAGTGCACCCCGAACTCCAAGCAAGCACAGAGCAGTAAAAACTTCGATCCTACCGGGAACTATGTGAGGAAGAGGAGGAGATACTTACAGAATTCAGTAGCGTAGGGTGAAGAGAGGGTGCAATGACTTCAAACACCTGTAGACACGACACTAGAGATCTTGCGGCCTCGTCATCCCCCACTAGAACTGAGCTATCTGAAATTCAAGAAAAATAGTACAATAGTTTTTAATTTAAAATTCAATTTTCACTCTAATATGGCAAGATTTTTCTTCAAAACTGATCAAGTGATCACCATCCATACGAAAAGTCACTCCAAATTTCATTTGTAAAAAAAAAAATAAAAGATGATGATGATACAGTAAAAAGCAACCTCCGTGGCCGAGTAGATATCAGGTACAATAGTTTTTAATTTAAAATTCAATTTTCACTGTAATATGGCAAGATTTTTCTTTAAAACTGATCAAGTGATCACCATCCATACGAAAAGTCACTCCAAATTTCATTTGTAAAAAAAAATAAAAGATGATGATGATACAGTAAAAAGCAACCTCCGTGGCCGAGTAGATATCACACAAGGCTTGCACACTGGAGGTCTCGGGTTAGATTCCCGGCGAGGTCCAAGTTTTTTAATTGAAATAAATAGAAAATGTGCTTACCGAAACTGTCTGGGTTGACTGTATTGATGAGTTGTGATGTCATCATATCCCACAGCTTGGGTAAGTTATCCGGTAGAGATTCACCGAAATGTTTGACAATAGCTTTCAGAGCGAGAGAGGCACCTCGACACTGGTTCTTAGTTTGCTTCTGAACCTGAGGACAGAAATATAACTAGTGATTTAGATTTAGACAACTAGCAGAAAAACAACTGTAGAATTCACGCGAAAAAAGAGTTGCTATATCGGTGTCTCCTAAGACCCCATAAAGTATAAAGCCTAATAATGAGCGAAAGCCCTTTATGTGTTAAACGTTTTTTTCATCGACATTGTACAAACCTTGGTTCGAAAGTTAGGCCGAAACAAAACTAACAAGAAGAGAGTCCCTGAAGGCTCTATATAAAAATCAATGTCACAATTTCTTCATTCCTTTATGCTTCATGTGAACATTTTTTACAAATTTCACCCAGATCGGACTAAATGTTCAGGCGTTACGTGGCATGAACATACAAACAGACAAACCAAAGACAAAATCGTTCGAGTTAAAACTTGGTATTTACCCTTTTTAGCGTCAACTAACCAAAGAACGGGGGAAAACACTATGAGTCGTTCTTAATAACAAATGTTCTTTATATTTCCAGGAGGAGGTGGAAGAGACCCCTATAGTAGAAAGCAAGATGACAGTCACGTCACAGGAAAAAGCAAAAGCCCTTTATGTGTTAAACGTGTTTGCCAAAATTTCATGGACACTGGACAAACCTTGGTTCGAAAGTTAGGCCGAAACAAAACTACCAAGAAGAGAGTCCCTGGAGGCTCTATATAAAAATCAATGTCACAGTTTCTTCATTCCTTTATGCTTTATATTATGTGAACATTTTTTACAAATTTCACCCAAATCGGACTAAATGTTCAGGCGTTACGTGGCATGAACATACAAACAGACAAACCAAAGACAAAATCGTTCGAGTTAAAACTTGGTATTTGATTGTCAAACATCAATCTGATCTGTATCAGTGTAGAATAAAACAAGAGGAAGAAGAAAATTCAAGTTAGAATTAAAAGGATTTCTGTCAGGGTCAGAATAGATGGAGGAAAACGAAGTCTTCGTGGCAAGCTGACAAGCATTCAAGCTGAAAACAGTTCAAACTCCTTTTCATGCCTCTTAAAAACCAGAAAAATAAGGACCTTCAACGTATTTTTATAGCCTTTTGCCTTTTATTTCATGCCTCAAAAAGAAAAAAAAGCTATAGGTTGAACGTAAAACAAACTTTAGATTTTGGTGGGAAGGGACATGAACAACTTTATTTTATGAGTGACAGGTGTAAGAGCTAGAGGTAGGCAAGATCATCTATTATGCAAAACTAGGGCTCTCCTTTCTATACTATTCTGTTCCAAATGAATACAACTTTATGTGGTAAAAGAAAAAAATACAGAGGGTATAGGTTCGTATACCGACGAACGTGAAAGGAAGGAGGAAGGAGGAAGGAGGAGGAGGAAGAAGAAACCATCAATATATTCTTCGACAACTTTATTTTAAGTAGGTTTTTATGTGATGGGGGGATTGCTGTCCATGTTCACAATACTAGGGAAGAAGAGTACAGTTTTGTACAATAGGCAACAATATTATGCAACTTTTTCCTAACATTCCGTTACAGTTAGGGAGAAGTACAGTTTTGTTCAATATGCAACAATGCATGCTGAGAGAAAGGCAAAGTTTCGTTCAATATTATGCAACTTTTTCCTCGTGGAAAAGAAATGGTGTAGTTCTGATTTTTTGCCCAAAAGGTCCGGGATGGTGTCCTGAATAAGGGTTCAAAAGTCTCAAGTCGAGACTTTACGGCTAGCGGAACTAGAAGGGCGTAAGTGTCATTTTTCGTGACTTTTTTAGTTTTTTGCAAATATCTCGAAAACCGTTGGTTGTAGCGAAAAAAGTATTCGGATCGATTTTGTTCAAAATTAAATTCCCTACAAAATGGTTACTTCCATTTTGTCCTACAACTTACGGTTGTGGCACCAAAAGGGCGTAAGTCGCGAGTTTTTTTGCAATTATTTCAAAAACCGTAAATCCTAGCGCAAAATTAACCATCCCAAATTGTTCTGGACGTAATTTCCTACAAAAATGACTGTAAGCACTTTCTCATAGGAGCAACCGTTTTCCCGGAAAATTCGTTCAATAGACGTGCTGTTCACTTCTCATTCTCCTATGCATTTAGCATAGTCATTTTTGTAGGAAATTACGTCCAGAACAATTTGGGATGGTTAATTTTGCGCTAGGATTTACGGTTTTTGAAATAATTGCAGAAAAATTAATAGTTCTTACCGAGCAATGGTACAACGAGTAGTATCAAGTAGGGTACTGCTTTGAGTTCCATCTTGTCCCAAATAAATCTCCCATCTTTGACTACATTAGGTACTATTTATCTTATCCTCAATGAACTAAAGAAGTAAATTCAAAGTTTCAACTCAACAAGTTCTTTCCTTTTGTCTTTTTTTATCGTCCCGAAATTGAAGAGAGGAGAACAGGAGGGTGTACATTTTGTAGTGAAATATTCTTTGGAAAAACTCGTCTAACGTATAAATAAACACAATATATAAATCAATCTAAAAGTTTTTTTAAAAAATAAAATACTCAAAAAGAACATAGGTGAACAAAAATAAACAAAAGTTGTTTCGAGCATGTTTTCACAATTTCGGAGTAAGGACAAGAATTCCAACGACGAGAACAAAACGAAGAATGTGAACAACAACGAGAAGGAGAAGGAGAAGGGAGAGAAGAACAATAATAAAGATCAGCAGAATAACAAAGATCGTGACAGCAAAGGCAGCACAGATAATAAGCAGGACACTAAAAACAAACAGGTAAAACTTGAGCAGAATAATGTCCTCTTAAAACTAATATGGAAGAAAAGACATTTCAACAGGGATTCAAAATTTCAAAATTAGAAAAAAAAACGGAAGATTTATTTTGGGGGGTTTGGAGTCCTTCAAGTCCAAAAAATCAACTTTTTCTTTCTCGTTTCAGACAAGTAACAAAGAGACCGGTGGCAACAAAAACAATCCAAATCAAAAGTCCAAAGACACCGGCAAAGAGGACCAAAGCAAACATCAACAAACCAGAGGTGACAACGGCGATGGTCAAGGTCAATCCAAAGTCAAACATAGCGAGGAGTCAAGGAAAACTGACAAACAAACAGGCGAAAAGAATGAACGAAACAAACAATATGGTGGAAATGAGGAACGAAACAAACAATATGGTGGAAATGAGGAACGAAACAAACAATATGGTGGAAACGATACCCATCCCGGATACAAATCATATGGAGATACTAACAGCAACGAGCAATGGAAGACAAGCAGCTTTGAAAGAAACAATGAGACAGGACACAAAGGTAAAACCAACGAGCAAGGATATCGCGACAACAGATATGTAGACAACAGAGGAGAAGGCGACCAGAAGAAACATCATGGACAGGGAAAATATACATCGGACGAATATCCAACAGGTAATTTGAACAAGGAACGTACCTCAGGTAACATAGACTATGATAGAATAGGGGATCTATACGATGTATATACTACAGGTAAAGTTAATAATTCAGGAGTAGATGACTATGGAACAAGTAAAGATAACAACACAAGTGTAGACAACATATCTTCCCTAGCGCTATCATGGACAGGGAAAATATACATCGGACGAATATCCAACAGGTAATTTGAACAAGGAACGTAGCTCAGGTAACATAGACTATGATAGAATAGGGGATCTATACGATGAATATACCACAGGTAAAGTTAATAATTCAGGAGTAGATGACTATGGAACAAGTAAAGATAACAACACAAGTGTAGACAACATATCTTCCCTAGCGCTGGGTGAAGAGAATAAACATGTCGTGTTCTCTATGGATAAAGGGGAGAGAGTATTGGAAAACAAGGAAGATAATGAACTAAGAAGAGGCATCCTCAAAAATAATTTGAATGCAGAAGTAAAAAATAGTAAGAACGACAGAGAACAAAGTGGAAATACTGACACCAGTACTACTAGTAGTAACCAACAAATGAGGGATCAGCTCTATGATGAACATAGAAACGGGCGTAGAAATAATACAAATCTACTTTTACATAACATTGAAAATAGAGCCTACGAAATGACCAAAGATGAAAACAGAAGTAACAAAGATTATAACAAGAACAAGGCAGACTTTCTCAATGATGGATATGTGACAGATCAGCTCTATGATGAAGATAGAAACGGGCGTAGAAATAATACAAATCTACTTTTACATAACATTGAAAATGGAGCCTACGAAATGACCAAAGATGAAAACAGAAGTAACAAAGATTATAACAAGAACAAGGCAGACTTTCTCAATGATGGATATGTGACAGACAATACTATGCGCAATGCGTTTGCTAATGTAATGAAAACATCTGATGACAGAGATATTGCTCGACACCCAATAGATGATACTAAAAGAAACGACAAAAGAAATATACCACACAATATAGGTTACAATAAAGAAATGATAGATAGCGGCTTTAGTGGAATGAATAATGAGGGTAGAGACGAGAGTATTGTCGATTTAAAAACACCACTAGAAGATTTTACAACAATCTATGAAACTAACCAAACACACAAAGAATCCAACGAAATTGAAGATCAAAATAATGTAAAGGAACATAATCTAAAAATGGAGGCAAACAGAAATAGAAATATGGAAGAACTAGGCAGAGGACATGATGAAGACAGTGACAATGATAGAGAAACTATTGATGACACACACTCCAATGCAAACACAGGAACTCCAAGGCGTAATGAGAATAGAAATATTTATGATCCTAATGAAACACTCAAAGATCTGGACAAACTCGACACCAAAATATTACTCAAACACAACTATCAATCTCAGAACAATGCCCTGAACCAGCTAAACTACAAAGATATGGAGAACATATTTGAAAAAGGAACTACTGAAAGCTATGGAATATTTACCGTTGGCAAAAACATCACAGGATCTCTGGAGAACAAACAGAATCTATTTCCAAAGACGTATGGTAATAGGATCATTGATATAATAGAGGCTAGAAAATTCCAAAGTCTTTATGTAGAGAAGGAAAGCCAGAATACTCCTGGTAGTAAATGTGCCAGCAAATGTCGCCTCGTTTGGAACAAAATACCGCAACATTTGAAAGGGATTTTGTTTGTTCTGTTTGTGTTTCTACTGTTTGCTTTTGTGCATGTAGAGAAGGAAAGCCAGAATACTCCTGGTAGTAAATGTGCCAACAAATGTCGCCTCGTTTGGAACAAAATACCGCAACATTTGAAAGGGATTTTGTTTGTTCTGTTTGTGTTTCTACTGTTTGCTTTTGTGTTGGAGAGGATTTGTTTGCACAAGCATAAGAAGTAGGCGTCAATTCTTCAAAATTTAGTAAACACACTCCTTAATAACTCAACACCACCTTTAACTTATTAAAAGTACCAGAATTACTTAAAAAATCCCACGTAATTTTAGGCACTACCCAGTAAAATCAATAAATACTGTGAAAGGTTTCAACTGCAAGACAAAAATGGCCTTTTTTCTTCCTCTCCTCTTCACTTTGGATATTGAACATTATATATAAAAAAAGCGAAATTTAATTTTCTAAAAAGTAACAATCTCAGCCAAAACTGACATAAAGTAAACAAATCATTAAAATAAATCATAAATAATTTAGAGGCAATTTCGTTCAATCCAAGGGAAGAAGAGAGGTAGAAAGTCGCACCCACCTTAACAATAACAATGTTAGTTCAACATTTCAACCCAATCATTATCTTGAAAACTCCAATCAACTAACTAATGTACTTAGTTCAAAATAACCAATGTATTTCTTGATTTTCTTGTTAAAATTCTGACACGTTCTTATAACTGAGTGGGGGTAAAAAAAAGGAATTTATTGTTCTTGTTTAGCATGAAGTATAAACAAAATATTTATTCTTCTTTCTGTAACACCCTTTTTAGCGTCAACTAACCAAAGAACGGGGGAAAACACTATGAGTAGTATGAGTCATTCTTAATAACAAATGTTCTTTATATTTCCAGGAGGAGGTGGAAGAGACCCCTATAGTAGAAAGCAAGATGACAGTCACGTCACAGGAATTATATTGATTGCCTCTGAAGATAAACTACCCGGTCACTATAAGCATCATCATCAGGGAGACAATGCTAGACACAACAAGTATCAGGAAGATGCTAGGAATACATACCAACAGGTAAGACCCAAACATGGCCGAAAATGATAGAGCATATCTGGCATAATATTCTTCCAAATTGGTTTGGTAGAATGGCTCAAGAGAATAATTCTTTTCTATCCCAGCTAGGGCTAGCTCAAATTTTAAATAATTCTTACCATTCTAGCTCAAAACAATTCTATGCTATTATAGTTTGAAATAATTCAATTCTATTTCCAAAGTGTGAATAATTCAATTCTATTCAATCACAGGGAGAGGAGGGGCGGGTAAAATACCCAGGAGATATGGACGGAAGGAACACGCACAAAAAAGGGACCGGAGAACAATTTGGGAGCCATCAGCTTCACAAGGACAAGCGCCAGCAATTGCTACCTGCCGGGGATTTTGCAGCAAAATATAACGAGTCTATTCCGGCAGCCGGTAAGACTTTCTCGTCATAACTACTAAACACGAAAAACGTCATAACTTTTGAACGGTTTAGGCTAGAAATTCAGTGAGTGAGTCAGTCAGTTACACAAGGGGCTGTATATATTTTAGATATGTCCATAGTAAAACAAGAGGAAGAAGAAAATTCAAGTTAGAATTAAAAGGATTTCTGTCAGGGTCAGAATAAATGGAGGAAAACGAAGTCTTCGTGGCAAGCTGACAAGCACTCAAGCTGAAAACAGTTCAAACTCCTTTTCATGCCTCTTAAAAACCAGAAAAATAGGTACCTTCAACGTTTTTTTTAATAGCCTTTTGCCTTTTATTTCATGCCTCAAAAAGAAAAAAAAGCTATAGGTTGAACGTAAAACAAACTTTAGATTTTGGTGGGAAGGAGGCTAGAAAGTTCAACTTTGGACATTGTGTTGTATAACCCAACTAGTAGTCTAGGAAACGAAGACTTTTTGACGGAAAAGAAATGGTGTAGTTCTGATTTTTTGCCCAAAAGGTTTAATTTTGAATTTAATTTTGAACAAAATCGATCGGAATACTTTTTTCGCTACAACCAACGGTTTTCGAGATATTTGCAAAAAAAAAAAAAACACGAAAAATGACACTTACGCCCTTCTAGTTCCGCTAGCATATGTGACTCGGCTTGAGGGGGGAGAGAGAGAAAGGAAGAGAGAGACTGACCTTCATTCTGATTGGTTCTGATGGGGACAGGATAAGCATGTTCCACGTGTTGAATATTATTCGTCCAGAATCCACTGCCACCACCGGGGTTCGAACCTGGAGTACTAGGCGTGGTAGGCTCACTAGTACTACCACTAGAGTTACTAACTTCACTATTGCTACGGATCAGACTTGATAAACCTGGACCTGATGATGTTGAGTTTAAAGCCTGAAATGAAATAAATAAATAAAAATGAGTTTTCACAGCGAATAGCTTCCTAGTGACCCAAAAACCACAACCCCGACCCAAAGTTGTGACTTTCGTTAGAAATGAATAGCTCACCCCTAAAGGGTCAAATAACAGAGCAGTCTAATGAAATAAAATCAGACTTGATAAACCTGAACCTGATGATGTTGAGTTTAAAACCTGAAATGAAATAAATAAATAAATGAGTTTTCACAGCGAATAGCTTCCTAGTGACCCAAAAGACCCAAAAAACACAACCCCAACCCAAAGTTGTGACTTTCGATAGAAATGAATAGCTCACCTACTTCATTTGATTGTCAGCGGCGATAGTAAGAGGGTAGAGTTCAAATTGAGGTGTACATTTTTTTAGTGAAATATTTTTTGAAAAAACTCGTCTAACAAAAATAACTCTGAATTTCGACGGCATTTTTTCCTTTTCTTATAAATAAACACAATATATAAATCAATCTAAAAGTTTTTTAAAAAATAAAATACTCAAAAATAAATTAATTTTCGGGCTTCGTTTCCTGGACCATAGGAGATTGCACTAAAAATAGATCTCAATCGGGGCCCAATATTCCGTAAGGCTCTTAACTTTTGAAGAAGTACAGTTTTGTGCAATATGCAACAATATTATGAAACTTTATCGTCGTATTCCGTTACAGTTAGGGAAGAGTACAGTTTTGTGCAATAGGCAACAATATTATAAAACTTCATTTTCACATTTCGTCACAGCTAGGGAAGAAGAGTACAGTTTTGTACAATAGGCAACAATATTATGCAACTTTTTCCTAACATTCCGTTACAGTTAGGGAGAAGTACAGTTTTGTTCAATATGCAACAATGCATGCTGAGAGAAAGGCAAAGTTTCGTTCAATATTATGCAACTTTTTCCTCGCACCTCATTATTTTTTCGGACGTTAGACTGGTTATACCTCTAGATTTCTTTTAAAAAAAATCTCTTTTTTTCGCCCTCCTCCCAGGTAAGCGTGCCGGTTCGGAAGAAGCTACAGGAGGAGGAGCAGGGAGGAAAAAGTTCACCGGTAAATTTAACGACTCGAGCGCCGTGTTTGATACTCTACATCAGAATAGGAAAAAAAAAAAATCTCTTTTTTTCGCTCTCCTCCCAGGTAAGCGTGCCGGTTCGGATGATGCTACAGGAGGAGGAGCAGGGAGGAAAAAGTTCACCGGTAAATTTAACGACTCGAGCGCCGTGTTTGATACTCTACATCAGAATAGGAACTACACTACTGGCATAGGGGAACCGGATAGAAGATATCGGGCAGGCACACCCTATGAGGGGAGAGACACTTTCGAGAGCAGAGGTAAACACAAATAGACATACATAACTTTCACATTTAACTGGGCTTTATACTTTTACACATTACTTTAACGTGATTCAACAATACTTAAATGTATTTTTATTGGAGAGTTTTTGCAACCAAAATTAAAAAGTTCACTTAACGTCCCGTTAAGTGAACTTTTTAACGTTATTTGACGAAAAGTCGTTTCTGCGCATGTGCCGAATTCAATGAACGTTAAACACTTCAATTCACGGGACGCTAATTTTGGTTGCACAAAATCTCTATTTTTGTTTCTATCCAGGGCTTTCTTTTCCCCGAAATTTAGATGGGTTTACATTTTTTTTTATTATTATTTCCGGGGCAATCACATTTAAATTACCTACTACAAAAAATTCTACAACCACAAAAGTAATTGAATAGGTCTTCAATTTAGCCCACTTTAGTTTCAATTTCGAAAACCGTCTTCAATCTGGATTACGGATTTTCTTCTGTTTCCCAAGGCGGTGAAAAACACGGTGCCGACAAATTTGGCGGCAGTGGCGGAGGCAAAACCAACGAGGCCGACAAATATCAACATCGCTTCAACAAGGGAAGGAAACAGAAATCCAGCTCGTTAGAATCATCGAGTGAAGAAGAACTGGAGGATGATGTGGAGAAGGAGTTGAAGGAGATAGAGGAGGAAGAGAAGAGAAAGAAGAGGGACAAGAAACTGGGGCAGATGGGGAAGAACAGTAGCAGTACGAGCAGTGGAGAGAGTATGACTAAGAAACTGAGTGAGGGATTTAGTAAACTCGGCAAGAAGTAAGTTCATCAATCCGAATTAAATGGATTCAAGTATCTGGATTCAATGGATTTGAGATAAGTCAGCTCCCATGGCGTAGTGGTCACTTCCAAATCAAAAGTCCAAAGACACCGGCAAAGAGGCCCAAAGCAAACATCAACAAACCAGAGGTGACAATGGCGATGGTCAAGGTCAATCCAAAGTCAAACATAGCGAGGAGTCAAGGAAAACTGACAAACAAACAGGCGAAAAGAATGAACGAAACAAACAATATGGTGGAAATGAGGAACGAAACAAACCATATGGTGGAAACGATACCCATCCCGAATACAAATCATATGGAGATACTAGCAGCAACGAGCAATGGAAGACAAGCAGCTCTGAAAGAAACAATGAGGCAGGACACAAAGGTAAAACCAACGAGCAAGGATATCGCGACAACAGATATGTAGACAACAGAGGAGAAGGCGACCAGAAGAAATATCACATGCCGTTTTTGATCTAAAAAAGAATCTTTCAGGGGTTCTTGATTTGCACACGGGACTTTGTAGATGTATGTTTAAGGTTTGGTGTTTTACAGTTTTATTTAATGTTGTATCACTCACATCATTTAACTTTTTACCTTAAACGATTATTACTTAGGTTTATTATTTATCAATACACACGTCGATATGTTTTAGTCTTTATCATACCAGTATTGATATATTGAACATTTCACTAAATTTAAGACTCAATTGAAAAAAAACATAAAATATTTATTATTCCTAACATCATTATTATTATTCTACCCAATGTTTTTCCATGTCTAATTCTAGTTACCAAAATAAATCACTTCTTGTTTGACATTATTTCCTGTTTATTTATACTGCTACTATTAAGTACCTTTTTTTTCAATGTACTTGTAAGAGGCTCGCCAGACGAACAATCACAATTAAGGTGCTGTGTTAACATGCCCTTTTAACTTGCACAATATTCCTGTTTATTTATACTGCTACTATTAAGTACCTTTTTTTTTCAATGTACTTGTAAGAGGCTCGCCAGACGAACAATCACAATTAAGGTGCTGTGTTAACATGCCCTTTTAACTTGCACAATTACAGGGTGTAAACATAACTCCTACATTTATACAGGATGTACTCACCTCATTCTCAGGTTCCGAGGTAGGTAGGAGACTATCACAGGCACTAGTAACCAGGGCTGGTCTTCCAGGGCCCCGTGCTGCACAGGCCTTGGATCCGGGCCTGGGTTTGGACTCGAGGTTTTGTTGTTGTTTAAGCAGAGTGAGAATACCGCGGTACTTGTTGTCTTCCCCCGAGCTGAATCCGTCCCTGTTGTTGTTAGTATTATTACTTGAGCCTGGAGATTAACAAGGGAACTTTAAATAATTCGAAACAGTAAAAGAGAGATTTCTGTTACTGAACACAAGAAAAATCTGGTGTGAACATCACACGACTTTCCTTATCCTATTAAATGATGCTTATTTGGGTGTTCTTGTTCTTATACCCTAAAATTTTACAATATCTCTAACCGTTTAGTCGGTATAGCTGAAAACCGCCAAAAAGCGGTCAAAATACCGCCAACCTCAGCACCCATCTCAACTAAACGTTTTTAGTTGCATCCTTGTCACATTTGTGAACTACATACCAAATTTCAAGTCTCTAGCTCATACCGTTCCCGAGACATTGTTCAATTACAGCAAAAACCGCCAAAAAGCGGTAAAATGCCGCCAACCGTTGCACCGATCTTAACCAAAAGTTTCGTGTCGCATCCTTGTCACATTTGACCATCTCAACTAAACGTTTTTAGTTGCATCCTTGTCACATTTGTGAACTACATACCAAATTTCAAGTCTCTAGCTCATACCGTTCCCGAGACATTGTTCAATTACAGCAAAAACCGCCAAAAAGCGGTAAAATGCCGCCAACCGTTGCACCGATCTTAACCAAAAGTTTCGTGTCGCATCCTTGTCACATTTGAAAGCTGCATACCAAATCTCAAGTCTCTAGCTCTTAGCGTTCTCGAGATATTTTGTTTACAGACAGAAGGACAGACAGACACACACACGGACCAATGGCTGAAACTTTGTATTAAGGCTCTAGGGACCTCAAAACGTGTTTTGGCACTAAAAACTGACCATCGAAAATTTGACCCGAATACATTACTTTCCTTCCTATAGGATAAGGAAAGTAAAAAAAAAGTGAGAGAGAGAGAGAAAGAGGGATAAGAAACAAGAAGATGAATAAAAAAGGAAGAAATAAAGAAAAAGAGAAAGAAGGGTGAGGGAGGGAGAAAGGAGGGAGGGGGGAGAGAGAGGGGGAGAGGGGGAGAGAGAGAGAAAGAAAGAGAGGGAGAGAGGGGGGAGAGAGAGAGAAAGAGAGGGAGAGAGGGGGGAGAGAGAGAAAGGAAGAGAGAGACTGACCTTCATTCTGATTGGTTCTGATGGGGACAGGATAAGCATGTTCCACGTGTTGAATATTATTCGTCCAGAATCCACTGCCACCACCGGGGTTCGAACCTGGAGTACTAGGCGTGGTAGGCTCACTAGTACTACCACTAGAGTTACTAACTTCACTATTGCTACGGATCAGACTTGATAAACCTGGACCTGATGATGTTGAGTTTAAAGCCTGAAATGAAATAAATAAATAAAAATGAGTTTTCACAGCGAATAGCTTCCTAGTGACCCAAAAACCACAACCCCGACCCAAAGTTGTGACTTTCGTTAGAAATGAATAGCTCACCCCTAAAGGGTCAAATAACAGAGCAGTCTAATGAAATAACATATTTCTACATTATCTTGGACCATTTCCCACCCTTTCAAACTAGATAATATCACCCTCTTACCTCAATAACAGGAGTAAACTCTGGATCACAGCAGAGGAATGTACACAGGTTGTGTACTATCTTGTTATTAGGGCAAGGGTTACGCTGTGAGCATAGACCCAGCAGTATAGCTAGATGTGTGGCTGCCATGTCTTGTAGGAGAGGATTGGTTTCAAACTTGATGGATTCCATGAGGGGTTTGATGATCGGGTTAACTTTGGGTGGGAGGCATTGGAGACGAAGCAATGCCCCTGCTAACACTGCTTGTACCCTAGACATGGAATAGAATAGAACATTTACTCATCATAGAACAAACGAAACTGCCAGTTCGCCCCCCCCCCCCTAAAGAGATATGGTTCGTTCTTGGAAAGGCTGACTTTCTATCCCGTCCTCCTCTTTCCGATTTCGGGATTATAAGACTTCTGTTGTGTGTGTGTGGGTGTGTGTGTGTTTTTTTTACAGGTAGCAGATAAGTAGGTAATTTTTGCAATTTTATGGTAATTATTTCGAGGAAAGTAATTATTCTATAAAACTCACATAATATGCCAATTGAACTGATCCTTCCTCGTAGTCTGAACAAAGCTCAAAATGGATTTCCGTCTCTCATCTATTCTCTCCAAACATTTCACTGTCTTGGATGTTCTTTGCTCGTTCATGCTTTGAACCAGGAGTGTTCCGACTAAATGCTCGATCTCATCTAGTGTTAACACCTGGGGGAAGAAAAAGAAAATTTAACAACTACCAAAAATCTAAATCTAAAGGGGGAAAATCGTCAAAAAACATACAAAAAGGGATTTTGATCCCACCTTAATGGTAATTGACCTCCAAAACCCTTGAAAAGACGCGCAAATCCCTTAAGATCGTTCAAAAGCGGTCGGCTTTCTTGCTCGATCTCATCTAGTGTTAACACCTGGAGGAAGAAAAAGAAAATTTAACAACTACAAAAAATCTAAATTTTCCCTTCGAAAATATTGAAGGGGGAAAATCGTCAAAAAACATACAAAAAGGGACTTTGATCCCACCTTAATGGTAATTGACCTCCAAAACCCTTGAAAAGACGCGCAAATCCCTTAAGATCGTTCAAAAGCGGTCGGCTTTCTAACGTAATTGTTACGAGTCATGGCCTTGGAACATATAGGAAAACGTACAAATTTCATCGCTTTGCAACAAAACATAGGGAAGGCGACATTTGTAGGTACCCACCCTATTGAAAGCATCATAATCAAATCCCAGCTCATAATGTTTCATGTAGGATAGCAGGTCTGTCGTATCATGTAGTAGTTTAGTATAGACAGCGCCTAGTTCATCATAGTAGATATTCTCATCCAGGCATTGCACCAGGGCCGAGTTCAGTGTATCCTGAGGGGGCTGCAATACCTGACGTTCATCAATCCGAATTAAATGGATTCAAGTATCTGGATTCAATGGATTTGAGATAAGTCAGCTCCCATGGCGTAGTGGTCACTGCGCTTGCCTTGCACGCGGGAGACCCGGGTTCGATTCCCGGCGGGGTCAAGAAATTTGTAATACCTGACGACGATTCCAATCTGCGATGACCAGCCCTGATACTAGTCTGCAAAACAAGAGATGAGAAATTTACTACTTTCTATTTTTCTACGGAAAAGGAGAAAAAGAAAGTAATAATCCACAGTTTAATCAGCTTTGTGCTTGGATTTTAGGGTTCATTCAGTCTAGTGCCTTATAGGGCTAACTGAGGAGCTACATGAATCGAGTAGCAACCACTGGCGATGAAACAGTGTTAAGAAGTTGATGGTAAATGGGTAGGTATTATGCGGGCCACTCACCATTGAAAAAAGCTTCAGACTCCAATTTTCAGACCGTCTCGTCTGAAAGACTAGGAGTCGGAGTCGGAAGCTGTTTCCGCCACACACGTGCAGACGGTCTGACAGTGCGTGGCCGGCATTAAATTTGGTAAAGCTGTGATATATACAAAAGTTATGAAGACTCTCAGTTTTACCACATAGTGTTTCATTACCTTTGGCGCCTAGTTCATCATAGTAGATATTCTCATCCAGGCATTGCACCAGGGCCGAGTTCAGTGTATCCTGAGGGGGCTGCAATACCTGACGACGATTCCAATCTGCGATGACCAGCCCTGATACTAGTCTGAAAAACAAGAGATGAGAAATTTACTACTTTCTATTTTTCTACGGAAAAGGAG
This sequence comes from Diaphorina citri, assembly GCF_000475195.1. NCBI lineage: Eukaryota > Metazoa > Arthropoda > Insecta > Hemiptera > Psyllidae > Diaphorina > Diaphorina citri. Next base: position 389,694 of record NW_007377499.1, read on the forward strand.
AAAAAGAAAGTAATAATCCAAAAACAAGAAATGAGAAATTTATTACTTTCTGTTTTTCTACGGAAAAGAAGAAAAAGAAAGTAATAATCCACAGTTTAATCACCTTTGTGCTTGGATTTTAGGGTTCATTCAGTCTAGTGCCTCCTTATAGGGCTAGCTGAGGAGCTACATGAATCGAGTAGCAACCACTGGCGATAAAACAGTGTTAAGAAGTTGATGGTAAATGGGTAGGTATTATGCGGGCCACTCACCATTGAAAGAAGCTTCAGACTCCAATCTTCACACCGTCTCGTCTGAAAGACTAGGAGTCGGAAGCTGTTTCCGCCACACACGTTCAGCCGGTCTGACAGTGAGTGGCCGGCATTAAATTTGGTAAAGCTGTGATATATACAAAAGTTATGAAGACTCTCACCGTCGTATGTATGAAAGCCAAAGTTAAACTAAAGTTTAACTTAGGACGAACAATGTTGCCAATTTCATGTCATTTCTTGAGATAACTGGCTAGATTTTATGAAATTTGGCAAGATTTTCATTTCAAGTTAAGTAAACTAAAGTTTACCTTTAGACTTCATACATACGGCGGTCAGTTTTACCACATAGTGTTCCATTACCTTTGTAGTGCAGACTTGGAATTGACATAGACGAGTAGTAGATTAACATAGCATTGTATAGGACAGGGGGGCTGTTCAGTACATTACCTTTGTAGTGCAGACTTGGAATTGACATAGACGAGTAGTAGATTAACATAGCATTGTATAGGACAGGGGGGCTGTTCTGTACCCAGATACAGGCCAGTCATGGGTTGAATCACATAGGTAGAGGCTAGACCTAGGAGACAGGATGCGAGGAGTCTGCAGCGAGTAGCGTTCACTTCACGCGTAGCTAGTGGCACTGTCTCCACACCTGAATATAAAGAGAAATAAGATGTATAACTTTCATATGTTCAAATAAATAGCATCAGAAAGAAAGTTAAATCCAGGTTCTACCATCGGGGGAGTTTACATATACCTTTTTTTCGTAAGCAGAGCGGACTAAGTCCAAAAATTGACTTTCTGAGTTATCTATATCGTTGGAAAGAGTGCGAAAAGATTCGCCCCGAACTTCACTCCAAGCTAACTAGGATGGCAAACAAACAAAAAGAATCCTGTAAAATCCTCACCTCCCACATAATATTTGAGTCCAGCACTATTTGCACGAACTTCACTCCAAGCTAACTAGGATGGCGAACAAAACAAAAAGAATCCTGTAAAATCCTCACCTCCCACATAATATTTGAGTCCAGCACTATTTGCAGCACCTGACTCATCTACATCCATGGCAACTAGTTGTGTATTATCAAACGGAACATTAGCGGGTTGCATAGCTAAACATAACCAGGAGGCAATATGAGGACATACAGCCATGAGTAACGTGTTGAGGGGAACGCGAGTCAGAATGCTTTCCCAAACCTGTGTAAATGTGAAACAAGGAGATATGTGTTTCATTATTTTCCCCCTAAAGATCCGTTCCCATTTGTCGTTCGAAATAAAAGGCAGAGCGGACTAAGTCTAAAAATTGACTTTCTGAGTTATCTATATCGTTGGAAAGAGTGCGAAAAGATCTACTTTTTATATTCCAAGCTAACTAGGATGGCAAACAAACAAAAAGAATCCTGTAAAATCCTCACCTCCCACATAATATTTGAGTCCAGCACTATTTGCAGCACCTGACTCATCTACATCCATGGCCACTAGTTGTGTATTATCAAACGGAACATTAGCGGGTTGCATAGCTAAGCATAACCAGGAGGCAATATGAGGACATACAGCCATGAGTAACGTGTTGAGGGGAACGCGAGTCAGAATACTTTCCCAAACCTGTGTAAATGTGAAACAAGGAGATATGTGTTTCATTATTTTCCCCCTAAAGATCCGTTCCCATTTGTCGTTCGAAAAAAAAACGTGTCGTGTGGTAGTGGGAACACTCTCATTTAAATTACATTGCTTACAAGGACATTTTGTGTCCTTTGAAAAAAAAAAAAATAATAAAATAAAATAATAATAATAATGAAACTCGCGACAAATGGGAATGGGCCTTAAGAGGTTTGATAAAGGGAACTGTAACCAAGGGTCTTATCATCTCAAAATTGAAGAGAAAGACAGGATAGGAGAAAGCCAGCCGTTCCGAGAACGAACCTTATCTGTTTAGGATAAAGTTCACCCGGGGCGGGAATCAAACCCGCAACCTAGCGCTTACAAGGCAGATGCGCTACCAACCAAGCTAAATAGACTGGCAGTGAAATTTCTAAACAATGGTGATGAAATTCTATAGGCTGGAATTGAACCCACGCCCTCCTGTTTACCGAGCGAGCGTCTTGATCTTGACCACTACATCACCGAGACAAGTTAAATACAAAATACAAAGGCAAATAGGTTTGATAAGCACGCTACCTGTTCCACCATATCTTGTATCTCCGTCACATGTTCAATGAGAGAGCGTTGAAACACATGGCGTAGTGTGGCTACCAGACTCTCAACTGAGGTATCGAGGGTTCGATGTGCCCGTGTCATGGTGGCCATGGTTTGTAGGGTGGCTAGACGCACCGACGAGGTAGAGTGAGAGAGATAGGGATAGAGGCGAGGTAGAACTTCCATCACTGGCTCCGAACTGAAAATATTAATAATGATAATAGTGCTAGGTTTTTTTTTGTGAAGAGGTTTGATAGAGGAAATTGTAAAAACGGAGGTCTCATAATCTCGAAATCGAGGCGAGAAGGAGGGAAAGATAGGGAAAAGCCCGCCGTTTCGAGAACACACCTAACTGTTTAGGATGAAGTTCACCCCTCCACATGAAAATCGGTTCCGCGACCTAGACCTTACAAGGCAGACGCACTAACATTCGAGCCAATTATGGTTGGTTCGTTTATTAGAAGGAAGGGTTGCTTACAGTGCAGTAGATGCGTGTGACATGGGATGACACATGAAAGCTGAAAAGTGGCCAACTACTTAGTACCAACCTGGTTCCTGCACACATACTGGCATAGGACTCCAGGGTGGCGTATGTCTCACTACCGCACCCACGGCTTGTGCCGCAGCTAGTCTGGTATCCCATGAGTTACTCCGCAGCAAGCAGTACGTGCGCCGCAGTAGTGTATGTAATTCGTGTGGATGAAGCCGTTGTAACTCACCAAGCTGTGTGGCCGCGGCGTGTCGGGTGTATGGTGTGGACCCGGTCTCTAACAACACGAACAGACGGTCTAGCCTGGGGGAGAGACAGTACCGGGGTCGAGATACACAATAATCAATAAATTAAAAGAGTAGGTAACGGCAAGAACAAGCTATAGCCTATGATTAAGAGCGAGGTTTAACAAATCAGAATTGAGATTAATCTAGGATTAAGCTATACTTAATCCTAGATTCTTAATTCCGTGGCACAAGCTCCGGCTTTTACGGATGGGTATACCATTTGTTAACAATCTATTTTGATGAGAGATTTGTTCTGAAAAACCAATAAATGGAAACTTATAAAATAAAATACCCAGTTCAATCTCCAATTAAACCCAACTTCCACTACGTAGAACGTGGTCTTCAAGTGCACAAGAAAATGATGATGGTAAAAAAGGTTGAAACATTAGATTTTTTTTTATATATATATTGTAACTTGGCCAAAACTCGAAGAAAGCTCATGGTTATTTTTGGTAGTAAAAAGTGCACAACTTTACTGGCAACACTTTGTATCCATTCGGCCCATAGCTATAATGTCACGCGATTTCATTATTCCCCTCTAAAACAAATTTTAAAAAGAATTTTATCTGTATCAATAATCATTTCATGTCTGATGGTAATTTTTATTGATTTTATTTAATATACCTTATTTATAAGTACTGTCGGCTAAGACTAAAAAGTCCCATTATTTTTCGGAAGTTACATCAGAATAAGGTGTGCTACGAAATATTTTTTTTTTCCTCGTGAAACTCTAGTGTGAGAGGTCTTTATCATTTTCATAGGCTTAGATTTTCAGGCAGTATCGCGCGACTCCGCTTCCAATGTGCGTTCAAAAGAACAAAAATGAAAAATCGTAAAAAAAAAACAAAAAAGTTGAAAAGTGGCCCACTAGTACCTACCTGGTTCCTGCACACATACTGGCATAGGACTCCAGGGTGGCGTATGTCTCACTACCGCACCCACGGCTTGTGCCGCAGCTAGTCTGACATACTTCAATCTAAGATTTCCTTTTATGAGTTTTCACAGGAAATATACTCACTTGTTTCACAGCCAGAATATATTTGAGTCCCAATAGTCCCCCATGTCTGGTCTCCCAATGTTTCTGCTGGGCGAGAGTTAGCAATAGATCCACTACCCGGGTCACTAGACTTTCCTCATCTATCAGTGATATCACCACACCTGTATGTCACAAATAATAGTTGAATCAAAATAGTGTAGAAACAATATGATGGTTTTTAACAAAGTTAGGAAATAAGTTAAAGAAACCCTTAATAAAATATGTATAAAAAAAAGTTTAAACGCCTAATACTTAATAATAGAATATTAACATAAAAAATCTGGTATAAGTGTAATGACTGTAATGTAATGTAAACGTCACAAAAGTTTCCATTTAGCATCACTGCAATATCAACATCAACTATAACGCATATAAAGTGAGAAAGACCAAAGGGGGTTTTTTCTTTTTAGTCCGTCCTTCCTTTATTATTACTAATAATAAAATGTATAGGGGACGGACTATTGTATTCGCTTCGGTGTCGTCTGTCTGTCGGTCTGTCTGTCCCCATAGAAGGACTTATCCAAACCTAGTCCAATCTAGGCCTCAGCTATATTTAATACCTTGGTCAAAACTCGAAGAAAGCTCATGGTTATTTTTGGTAGTACAAAGTGCACAACTTTACTGGCAACACTTTGTATCCATCCGGCCCATAGCTATAATGTCACGCGATTTCATTATTCCCCTCTAAAACAAATTTTAAAAAGAATTTTATCTGTATCAATCATCATTTCCGGTCCTATATTGTGCAGCTTGCATATGATTCATAGCTGACATTACAATAGAGAAACAACGCGACGTTATCCACATTGCATAATTCTTATCTCTACTTATTACGTACCTTGACGTCATAGTCGTCAAATATCAGAGCAGATTTTCTTCAGATATGAAAACAAGGAGCTTGATTGAGACAGCTCCAGGATTCAATGCTAGGTTTGTTCTGTACAGCTAACCTTTGATCAAGTCATGATTCTGCAATAGAAATCAAGCACCTAGTTATTCTAGTTTATAAAGAGGTTTGAGAGAGGGAACTATAACTGGTAATGTCTTGTCTTCCCGAAAGAGAAGGAGGTCAGGATAGGAGAAAGAAAGCCATTCTGAAAACAAACCTTATCTGTTCAGGATAAAAATTTCGCCCCGGTGGGAATCGAACTCGTGACCTATTACATATTTATAAGGCAGGCATGCTAATCTCTGAACTACATTTTTATTCTTACCATTATCAGTTTGTCCTTGTCATTTTCTTAGAAATTGATTGAGAAACACACATATTTCTTTATAAAAAAATATTCTTTATGCAATACAATATTAAAATAGCTACTTAAATGAAACAGATAAAAAATTATCCTTTCCTATTTTATTCCAAGTCCCTACATAAATGTTCCCAGTCCAAGTCTATGAAGTACTGCACTAAGCTAGGGGGCTACTAGGCTACACTATCAAATGAAACTGATAACTCAAGAACAGGAATAGACTGAGTGTAGTCAAGGATCAACACTGGCACTTAGATGATAATAATACATTGTAACATAGGTCATTTACAGGCTCACACTTTGAATTAGAATAAATTAGATCTCTCACTCCTCTTTCAATTGGACTGCTATCCATGTACTTAGGTGTGGTAATTTAGTATCTATATCTACTTTAAGAAAGTAGTTGTGGGTATTTTCAGTTTGGCTGTGGAATGTAAACAGGGCGTAGACCAGCTTATTCTGGCTGGGGGACTTTAAACAGAGAGTATACCAGCCTGAATTTCCCTTGCTAAAGAAATAGCAAAGGTTGAGTGCAAAGGGCATCCACTTGTAAAATTTGTAGCCAAAACCAAATGTCAGCCCAAAGCAATCACCCTAGTTAGGGCTGATTGAGAGGCTGAGAAAAAACACCAACCCCATCTGTACACGGGAAAAGGCAAAGATGAAGAAGTTTTGGGTATTTTCCAACAGACACAATGTTATGCAAGACTGCAAGAGCAGCATAAAACCAAATAAATGGGATTAAAACCAACAAGACATTTTTCATAAAACTACAAACACACTAATTTTCCAACTGTAAGTAAGTACAATCAGTTATTCAGATACCTGCCACACTTTGAATTGTTTAACTTGAGTGCTCTAGCAATAACTGGTGCATCAGAATAATTAAACTGCTTCTCACCAGACATAGAAAATATAATGGATATTTATTGACACAATTGGTTTAGGTACATACAGCATTTCTGTATTTTATTAAAAACAGTTCATAATTATTCCTACCATTATTCATTTCATTTTAATAACCATATCATTATTCACAGAGAAAAATCCAAACTAAAGCCTTGTACCTATTCTGTGTATTTGAACAAATGGAGCAGTTGCAAATGGGTCAAAATTATTGATAAATGGTCAATTCTTACGTAAAAAGTAGTGAAAAATCCAAATCTGAGGTCAAAACTCCGGGGGGAAAAAAAAATGTAAAAGGTTGAAAATTCAATTTTCATTTCCTGTTCTAATGAAAAAGTTCAAAGATGTGTGACGTCAGACTTCAGGCAGTTGCCTCACTAGGTAGTGCCAGTATGCAAGTGCACTTGCAGAGGAGCAGAAAGAAATGCACAGAAACGTATGTGCACAAGCTTTGCTCGGGACATTTGATGTGACATCATTGCCTATGGAAGCGTATGCCATGATATCAAAGTTCATGATTTACCAGTATTTTTTAAATCATAGGAGAAAAAGAAAATTCCATTGGTCCTCATTTTTCCTGCTCCATGACTTTGAAACATCACCCTAGTAAGTGCAACTGTTCTATTGTTGTCCCCATCCTGACTTTCATGGCATGCTTTAAGTACAAATAATCATCCCATCATTCAAGAACGTATCTATGTGAATATGCTATTTACTGGTATTTTTTGACCAATCTTTAGGGATTAAATACACCATATATCCTGAAAAGAAATAAACTGGGGACATATGACAAGCAAGCTATTTTTTTTTTTTTTTTTTTTTTTTTTTAAAAGGCACAATGGGGTGGGGGTGTGGGGCACCCATTAAAAAGTCTAAGTTTTTTTTTTTTTTTTTTTTTTTTCTTCTGATAAGGCACAATGTGGTATGGGTATGGGGTACCCATGTAAAAGTCTAATATACATAGAGGGTTTATTACTTAACTGGAATGAAACAAAAATTGGTGCTGAAAATCTATCTAAATGTAGAGTAGAGGATCATACTGCATACATAATAGGGTTGCCAACTTTTTTTTCGGCATATACGGTACAAACTAGCAAAATGGTGAAAAAATACGGATTTCCCGATTTTTACCCGGAACAAAGGCATGCCCCCCCCCCCCAAAAAAAAAAGACAAAAATACGGATTGTTCCGGGAAATAACGTACGGTTGGCAACCCTAATACATAAGAACATAAGTGAGTAAATGAAGTAATTCTTTCATTAAGTATAAACTTGATGTTCATTAAAAAAACAGTGAAGCAGACCAGCTGTAAACAATAAAAATACTGCCACATTTGATATTGAAGCACAATACCACCCTTTCATGATTAGGTTTGTTCTTACACTGTCATAGTTGTGCTATGTGCCCCAGATAATTAAAAAGGATATTAATCTACCTGTATATTATCTACTTAAATATAAAAGGGACGGACTTAGATTAACCACTAAGGTCAAGACTCAAGACCAGCATGCCCTTGTGAAAATGTCATGAGTGCTAGGAAAATGCCATGTCATACAATTCAATCAAGAGATGAATACTGAATCAATAAAAAATGTACAGCAATATTAATAGGAATACTGGACCACTGATAAGGGAAATAGCCTGAAGGTAGAGAGAAAACCACTAGGTAGGTACCCACTTATCAATGTACTGATTGCCTTTGATTTTCAACTGATTCTCTTGAAATTGAGGTAATATTAAGAATACTGGACCACTGATAAGGGAAATAGCCTGAAGATAGAGAGAAAACCATTAGGTAGGTACCCACTTATCAATGTACTGATTGCCTTTGATTTTCAACTGATTCTCTTGAAATTGAGGTAATATTAAATGAAAATAAGTTCAAACCTTTATCAAGTTATAGCTGTGTCTCGAAAATAGGGTCCTGAGAGGAAAATGACGTGAATCCATTGAAAATTTGATAAAAAAATCAGAAAATTAATTATTAATTTTTTAAGCGACATGATCATCTCAACGGTTAAATATATACTGACAGCCATGATGCGCGTGTTTGCAAATTTTATTCGCCTCCTTGCATTTGATTGGTCGAATATTTGAAAAGTGGTCCTAAACAAACAAAATGCAAACTACAGTAGTCTCTCAAAAGGGACCGTTTACATAAAGCGACGAACGAAAAAAAGCCTCATGAAGACATTTCAGTCAGCAATGTCAGCATGTAGCATTCAGGAATCACACAACACACAGTCAGCAACTCAGCGACCTGAGCTAAACAAATACAGGGTGGAGCAACGAAACTATTTTATTTTTTTTCAATAATTTTTCGTAAAAAAAAACGGTGTATAAAAAAAAATATATTCGATCGTTCACGAAAAATAAGAAAAATAGCTTCCTATTGATTTGAATAGGCCCTCTAAGAACGGATTTTCCGAAACTCGTAGTAGTTTACAAACTATAATTATGACCAAAAAACTATACTAAAAATCGTTCATAATCAACGCACAGCCGAAACGGCTGGACCGATTTCGATGAAACTTCGAGAATAGCTTCCTTTTGATTTGAATAGGCTCACTAAGAACGGATTATAAGTAAGATAGTTATCTTGCCTTTGAAAAACGGATTTTTCAAAACTCGCAGTGGTGCCAAAATTATTAGGGACGAAAACGAATAAAAGTATAATATGGTGCCAAAATTATAGTATGGTCAGGTAAAACGGTACAGTACCTACGGTACGTTACGGTCATGTAAGGCATGGTACGATACGGCATGGTACGGTTAGGGTCAGTCAAGTGTACGGTCAGGTACAGTTAAGTACGGTACGATATGGTACGGTCAGGTACAGTCAGGTACGGTCAGATACGGTACGTTACGGTCAGGTCCTGTACTATATGGTACGATTACGGTACGTTCAGGTACGGTACGATACGACATAGTCAGGAACGGTCAAGTACGATACGGTACGGTGAGCTACAATACGATACGGTACGGAACAGTCAGATACGATTAGGTACCTACAGTCAAGTATAGTCAGGTGCGGTACAATACGGTAAGTTATACGCTGTTACGCTACGGTCACCTACGGCCATATGCCTCTATGCATACGGCCATGCCTTAGCCACGCGCAAGGGGGCGGAGCCTGCTTGTATGGAATAAAATATATGGCTCCGACCTCCGGCCAATAAAAAAAAAAAAAAGTATGGACAACTGTTGCCGTACAGAAAATGATGCCGGCGCTGCCGTACGATACGACATAGTCAGGTACGGTCAAGTACGATACGGTACGGTGAGCTACAATACGATACGGTACGGAACAGTCAGATACGATTAGGTACAGTCAAGTATAGTCAGGTGCGGTACGATACGGTCACTTACGGCCATGCCTCTATGCATACGGCCATGTCTTAGCCACGCGCAAGGGGGCGGAGCCTGCTTGTATGGAATAAAAATATATGGCTCCGACCTCCGGCCAATCCAAAGAAAAAAAAAGTATGGACAACTGTTGCCGTACAGAAAATGATGCCGGCGGTGCCGTTATGTGTTCTGACTACGGTAGCTGTTTGCAGTTCCGTATTTTAGAACTCCTTTGTTTACATTTTCGAAACTTGCAGTTCTCGAAAACGCTCTCAATTTCTCAAAATTTTTAATTTTAGTACTCTCATGTGGCATTGTTGAAGTAAGTATTTTTCCTTTTAAAAAGCAAAGAAATTATCTTTTACCTCTAAAATTGTATTATTTTAGTTGCTTTTCAAGATTCCTAGTGCATAAAATTCGATGCGCTTACCCCGGCACCCAATTTCCATATTTATCCATCTTGATTGTCCGTGCCACTGGGTTTGAGGTTAGGTCCTTGTAGCATGGGATAAGCCCCGGATAGGAGAGGGTTTACCTTTTACCTTTTACACCTTAAATTGAAGTTCTGTGGTTCCTAGCTGCGTAATGTACTATTGTAATTCGGGTCCCTCTTATATGACTCTAGGCAGCACATGGCTGAGTTATTAGATGGGTCTAAACAGGTATGGTGGTTTCATGGTCAAGTACTTGAAGTCCTCACAATGTTCCATAATTCATGGAGTGCCTTGGTTCAGATTCTGCCACATTCCACTAGGAAATCATCATTGTAGAATTTGCCTGTAGTTTTATTCCATCTTGTACACATGAAAAATTTGAAGTACAACTTTTAATTTCTGTGATTTGTTTCAGGTTTAACCGTTGCTCTCAAATAAACAGAAACGATGTCGGGAGGACTAGATATCCTGTCTTTGAAAGAAGATGATGTGACCAAAATGTTGGGTGCTCAAACCCACATTGGTAGTGAGAACTCAGACTACCAAATGGAACAATATGTGTACAAGCGTAGAAATGATGGTGAGATATTTGTTCTGGTGATATGCTACAGGGTTTCATTGATCTTGTGTAACAATATTTGGCAATACCTGAAAATGCTTGTAGACTGTTTACATGTAGTGTCTGATCATGCTCCTATGTTAGGATAATACACCCAGCCTTTATTAATTGATCATTGGAGCTCCAGTACCTAATTATTATTATTATTTCTAGATAATTATTATTCTTGTGGAATTTCATTTGGTAATAATGTACAAATATAATTTGTTCAGGTGTCCATATCCTGAACTTGAGACGCACATGGGAGAAGCTTCTGCTGGCTGCTCGTGCCATCGTGGCCATTGAACATCCTGCAGATGTCTTTGTCATTTCCTCCAGACCCATTGGCCAGCGTGCAGTCTTGAAGTTTGCATCCTACACTGGTGCTACACCCATTGCTGGAAGATTCACTCCTGGAGCATTCACCAATCAGATCCAGGTAAGGTTTTAGGAAATGGGATTTCCTCTTTGGAAATTTATTAGGTTTAACTACATTAGAGTATCTCAGGATTAAGGTCAATCCAGGGTTGAATATGATTAGTTTATCAAGTAGGTAGAGGGAAATTTCCATTTAATCTTATCCCTGAGTTTTTGAACCCTGGTATTAAATTGGGAATATTTTGAAATTGACAAATGAAAGATTGCATTTTTTTCTTCCTTTACTATTTTATTGAAAAAAAAAGGAGTTCTATTTATATTCCTTAATCTTCAATTTCAGGCTGCATTCCGTGAACCTCGTCTCCTTGTTGTCACCGACCCTCACACTGACCATCAACCAATCACTGAGGCTGCCTATGTCAACATCCCTGTTATTGCTTTCTGCAACACCGAGTCTCCTCTGAGATTTGTTGACATTGCTATCCCCTGTAACAACAAGTCTCCCCATTCTATCGGTCTCATGTGGTGGCTGCTGGCTCGTGAAGTTCTGCGTTTCCGAGGTGTGATAGTAGGTAACTTCCACAGTTTTTCCTAGGTATACCACGCTTTCTTACTCCATGTATTTCTATTCTTTTGACTTTCATTCCTACATAGTTCTCATCCTCATCTCTTCTCTCCCTAATGTTCATATCACTGTAAACTTTTCTCTTTTGAAACCTCTGTGAAGTCAAAATTCCGAAAAACTATCTTCAAAATTCTATTTGGTAAATTGGGGACCTGACTACCTAACTATACTCGGTACCTATATGTAATGTAAATGTAAATGCAATTTCTTTGTGTTATTATGTCACAACTTTGGTGCTCACTGCAGCATTGTAGGATTTTTCCAAGTATCCTAAATATATATACAGCCCCTTGTGTAACTGACTGACTCACTCACTCACTGACTCACGTATACAAATTCTAACCCACTTCTAGATGAGCTAGGAATTAGAAGTGTGATAGTAGGTAACTTCCACAGTTTTTCCTAGGTATACGTATACCACGCTTTCTTATTCCGGGTATTTCTATTCTTTTGACTTTCATTCCTACATAGTTCTCATCCTCATCTCTTCTCTCTCTAATGTTCATATCACTGTAAACTTTTCTCTTTTGTAATCTTAGGAACCTCTGTGAAGTCAAAATTCCGAAAAACTATCTTCAAAATTCTATTTGGTAAATTAGGGACCTGACTACCTAACTATACTCGGTACCTATATTGATTGTTCCCCGTACATACCTACCTACCCCAATGCTGGTAGGTACTCTATCTCCACAGCAATAATAATATCTGTAGTAAATATCTCCAAGATTTAGACATAGACATACCTACCTACCTCTCGGACACACTTACGGCCATGCCTCTATGCATACGGCCATGTCTTAGCCACGCGCAAGGGGGCGGAGCCTGCTTGTATGGAATAAAAATATATGGCTCCGACCTCCGGCCAATCCAAAGAAAAAAAAAGTATGGACAACTGTTGCCGTACAGAAAATGATGCCGGCGGTGCCGTTATGTGTTCTGACTACGGTAGCTGTTTGCAGTTCCGTATTTTAGAACTCCTTTGTTTACATTTTCGAAACTTGCAGTTCTCGAAAACGCTCTCAATTTCTCAAAATTTTTAATTTTAGTACTCTCATGTGGCATTGTTGAAGTAAGTATTTTTCCTTTTAAAAAGCAAAGAAATTATCTTTTACCTCTAAAATTGTATTCGCTCTCAAAATTTTAGTACTCTCATGTGGCATTGTTGAAGTAAGTATTTTTCCTTTTAAAAAGCAAAGAAATTATCTTTTACCTCTAAAATTGTATTATTTTAGTTGCTTTTCAAGATTCCTAGTGCATAAAATTCGATGCGCTTACCCCGGCACCCAATTTCCATATTTATCCATCTTGATTGTCCGTGCCACTGGGTTTGAGGTTAGGTCTTTGTAGCATGGGATAAGCCCCGGATAGGAGAGGGTTTACCTTTTACCTTTTACACCTTAAATTGAAGTTCTGTGGTTCCTAGCTGCGTAATGTACTATTGTAATTCGTCATGGGTCCCTCTTATATGACTCTGGGCAGCACATGGCTGAGTTATTAGATGGGTCTTTTCTAACAGGTATGGTGGTCTCATGGTCAAGTACTTGAAGTCCTCACAATGTTCCATAATTCATGGAGTGCCTTGGTTCAGATTCTGCCACATTCCACTAGGAAATCATAATTGTAGAATTTGCCTGTAGTTTTATTCCATTTTGTACACATGAAAAATTTGAAGTACAACTTTTAATTTCTGTGATTTATTTCAGGTTTAACCGTTGCTCTCAAATAAACAGAAACGATGTCGGGAGGACTAGATATCCTGTCTTTGAAAGAAGATGATGTGACCAAAATGTTGGGTGCTCAAACCCACATTGGTAGTGAGAACTCAGACTACCAAATGGAACAATATGTGTACAAGCGTAGAAATGATGGTGAGATATTTGTTCTGGTGATATGCTACAGGGTTTCATTGATCTTGTGTAACAATATTTGGTAATACCTGAAAATGCTTGTAGACTGTTTACATGTAGTGTCTGATAATTTTAATTTAATACAGGAGATCAGTTTACATAATTGATAAAAAAAGGAAAAATACAATACAATAAAATAAAAATACAATAAAATAAAAACAAAAACACTTGTAGCATGGGATAAGCCCCGGATAGGAGAGGGTTTACCTTTTACACCTTAAATTGAAGTTCTGTGGTTCCTAGCTGCGTAATGTACTATTGTAATTCGGGTCCCTCTTATATGACTCTAGGCAGCACATGGCTGAGTTATTAGATGGGTCTAAACAGGTATGGTGGTTTCATGGTCAAGTACTTGAAGTCCTCACAATGTTCCATAATTCATGGAGTGCCTTGGTTCAGATTCTGCCACATTCCACTAGGAAATCATCATTGTAGAATTTGCCTGTAGTTTTATTCCATCTTGTACACATGAAAAATTTGAAGTACAACTTTTAATTTCTGTGATTTGTTTCAGGTTTAACCGTTGCTCTCAAATAAACAGAAACGATGTCGGGAGGACTAGATATCCTGTCTTTGAAAGAAGATGATGTGACCAAAATGTTGGGTGCTCAAACCCACATTGGTAGTGAGAACTCAGACTACCAAATGGAACAATATGTGTACAAGCGTAGAAATGATGGTGAGATATTTGTTCTAGTGATATGCTACAGGGTTTCATTGATCTTGTGTAACAATATTTGGTAATAGCGCGGTCAAACTTTCTTGACTTGGCAGGGCGGAGCGCTACCGCGCTCCTTAATACCTGAAAATGCTTGTAGACTGTTTACATGTAGTGTCTGATCATGCTCCTATGTTAGGATAATAGACCCAGCCTTTATTAGTTGATCATTGGAGCTCCAGTACCTAATTATTATTATTATTTCTAGATAATTATTATTCTTGTGGAATTTCATTTGGTAATAATGTACAGTGACACATGATAGCAGCTAGTAGACTCATGAAGTTATTACAGGCGGAGGTGAGTTGGTCATGGTCTGCTAGTAATGTCCATAGCTGTGTAATCAGGGCCGGAACATGGGGTATGACACATGATAGCAGCTAGTAGACTCATAAAGTTATTACAGGTAAACTTACAGTGCAGTAGATGCGTGTGACATGGGATGACACATGATAGCAGCTAGTAGACTCACCAAGTTATTACAGGTAAACTTACAGTGCAGTAGATGCGTGTGACATGGGATGACACATGATAGCAGCTAGTAAACTCATGAAGTTATTACAGGCGGAGGTGAGTTGGTCATGGTCTGCTAGTAATGTCCATAGCTGTGTAATCAGGGCCGGAACATGGGGTGTGGCTATGAGGTGAGGGGCTACAGGGATGAGAGTAGCGGCTGCTATGTTACCCACATCATCTACAGGATCAGCCAGGCCTGATAGGATGAGGGGGAGAGAGCGGGGAAGAAGTGAAGGCACCATGTCCTAGAGGGGGGATAGAATGAATCAGATTGTTAAGTTAGAACTTGAAAAGTGCATTTTTGAAATTGGTGAAGATTTTCTATTGAATTTTTTTTAGAAAAAATTCATCTTTGGGATTTTATTTTTTAACTTTTCCCCATAACATTCTGCATATTTGCGGTATTGGTTAGTCAATGCCTTTTGTTTTTACATACTTCAATGCATTTTTGAAATTGGTGAAGATTTTCTATTGAACTTTTTTAGAAAAAATTAATCCTTGGGATTTTATTTTTTAACTTTTCCCCATAACATTCTGCATATTTGCGGTATTGGTTAGTCAATGCCTTTTGTTTTTACATACTTCAATCTAAGATTTCCTTTTATGAGTTTTCACAGGAAATATACTCACTTGTTTCACAGCCAGAATATATTTGAGTCCCAATAGTCCCCCATGTCTGGTCTCCCAATGTTTCTGCTGGGCGAGAGTTAGCAATAGATCCACTACCCGGGTCACTAGACTTTCCTCATCTATCAGTGATATCACCACACCTGTATGTCACAAATAATAGTTGAATCAAAATAGTGTAGAAACAATATGATGGTTTTTAACAAAGTTAGGAAATAAGTTAAAGAAACCCTTAATAAAATATGTATAAAAAAAAGTTTAAACGCCTAATACTTAATAATAGAATATTAACATAAAAAATCTGGTATAAGTGTAATGACTGTAATGTAATGTAAACGTCACAAAAGTTTCCATTTAGCATCACTGCAATCGATAAACATCAACTATAACGCATATAAAGTGAGAAAGACCAAAGGGTTTTTTTTTTTTTTTTTTTTTTCACAGGTGTAAAAGAATCTGGAGTACCTGACTGGTATTGTCAAAGTAGTTTTCTCTATCTTTATCCTAGGACAAAATGAAATATTCTTACCCAAAGCTTGAGCACAGGTCTCCCGTACAGGCGCTACCACTTGATCCGATACAAAATCACCGAATCTATCCAAAGCCAGAACACACAATAATCTTACACTC
Source organism: Diaphorina citri (assembly GCF_000475195.1). Classification (NCBI taxonomy): domain Eukaryota; kingdom Metazoa; phylum Arthropoda; class Insecta; order Hemiptera; family Psyllidae; genus Diaphorina; species Diaphorina citri. Next base: position 405,891 of record NW_007377499.1, read on the forward strand.
ACATCTTCTAACCATGCACGATTACTATGCTCCATCTGGAAGTACAAGCAAAAGTAAATTAATAATGGAAAATGAACAATACAATGACTCAATAATATTGACTAGGTAATCATCCAACACAAGAGCATACGCTAAGTCTTCCTCTTCCTCGCCTTTTACGTAAAAAAATACTTGGTTTTTTTTTTTCTTAAAAAAAAAAGATGAGTTTATTTTTTTATTAACAGTTCATGAACAACCCTTACATAGACGGGGGGGTCGGCGTTTTTCACTAGCCTCTCAATCAGCCCTAGAGTGATTGCTTTGGGCTGACATTTGGTTTTGGTTACAAAACTTTTACGGTAAGGCTACAAATACAAAGAGCACATGCTAATGAAATTTAGTAAATAAAATTCTTTCCTTTCTATTTATTAACCATGAATGTATGTACATACCTGGACTTTGGTCTGACCCACTACTTTCCCCGCTCCTCTGCCATGTACTTTGATAATTTCCCTCAGTGCTGTAGCAACACCATGTCTAACCTCCCATAGGGGAGAGAATAAATCCCCACACAGACCATCACAGAACCCTTCCAGGGGCCATTCAGTTGCCTGCAAACCAAGAAGATACGTATGTGATACATGTTTATTTATACAAGAATAAATCCCCACACAGACCATCACAGAACCCTTCCAGGGGCCATTCAGTTGCCTGCAAAACCAGGGAGATATGTGTTGATTTACTTATTTAGTCTTTTTTCATCATCTTGATATCAAAAATACTTCCAATATACGAGCGTAGAGCGTCCGATTCCAACCTTTAAAAACTTTTCTTTTCTTAAAAGGAAGACAAACCCCACCAAAAGAGAGGAATTTTCAAGTAAATTTTTAATTAAATATTCCTTCTTAACGCGGTTTTCATACTGAAAATAAAACAAATTACACCTATCTTCTTCTTTTTGTTTCTAGTCTTTTCCTATTAAAATAGGGTCGGCGTTTCTTGTCAGTCTCTTACAGGCAGCCCTATTGTGTACCTCATGTTCTAATATTTTTTTTTTGAATACACCTAAGTATAAATCTTTTAATAATTAAAGAAAGAAATGTAATCATACTCACATCACCCCATGTTCCATCCACATCCGGCACACCTCCCTCCTCTCCTCCTCCCCCCTCATCCTCCAGCTTGATTCTCTTCTCCAAACATTCTCCCGTATCCTGTCCGGAGACGGTTCGGGGATCGGGTCCTGAGCTAGCACGGGGCCTGTGCTTGATATCATCCTGCCTGACATGTTCTCCTGGATCCTGTCCGGACCCTGCCCGGGGCCTGTGCTTGGCCACTGCCCGACGTGCTTTACGCCGCGCGCGGTTCATTTCACGGGAACTCATAGCACCACCACCTCCACTATTATTCAGACTTCCAGATGACAGGATATCACCTACATTCGGCTAGAGGGAGGGGAATGATATAAAAAAATGGTGAGTATAATACAGGCTTTATATATAGGGTGTTTTTTTTAGAGGTTTGTTTTTCAAAATGCTATAAAAGACATGCTATTTGAGGTATGGTCATGTTTTTTTCTTTATTTGAAAGGTAATTGTTTGCCATTTAGTGTTTGAACTCTGAATAAAATTTCGGGTAAATGGGCGCCGCGGATAGATCGAATGAAACTTAGTCTAGAAAATCCAATTTCCGACTACTTTTTTCATAATCTGAAGCCGTATATCTGCAAAAACGGTGTATGATGTCTTCCAGGTGCTCCAAAGTTTATTTTTTATCACAATCATTTCCGGTCCTATATTGTGCAGCTTGCATATGATTCATAGTAGATATTACAATAGAGAAACGACGCGACGTTATCTACATTGCATAATTCTTATCTCTACTTATTACGTACCTTGACGTCATAGTCGTCAAATATCAGAGCAGATTTTCTTCAGATATGAAAACAAGGAGCTTGATTGAGACAGCTCCAGGATTCAATGCTAGGTTTGTTCTGTACAGCTAACCTTTGATCAAGTCATGATTCTGCAATAGAAATCAAGCACCTAGTTATTCTAGTTTATAAAGAGGTTTGAGAGAGGGAACTATAACTGGTAATGTCTTGTCTTCCCGAAAGAGAAGGAGGTCAGGATAGGAGAAAGAAAGCCATTCTGAAAACAAACCTTATCTGTTCAGGATAAAAATTTCGCCCCGGTGGGAATCGAACTCGTGACCTATTACATATTTATAAGGCAGGCATGCTAATCTCTGAACTACATTTTTATTCTTACCATTATCAGTTTGTCCTTGTCATTTTCTTAGAAATTGATTGAGAAACACACATATTTCTTTATAAAAAAATATTCTTTATGCAATACAATATTAAAATAGCTACTTAAATGAAACAGATAAAAAATTATCCTTTCCTATTTTATTCCAAGTCCCTACATAAATGTTCCCAGTCCAAGTCTATGAAGTACTGCGCTAAGGTAGGGTGCTACTAGGCTACACTATCAAATGAAACTGATAACAGAACTCAAGAACAGGAATAGACTGAGTGTAGTCAATTATATTTAAAGGATCAACACTGGCACTTAGATGATGATAATACATTGTAACATAGGTCATTTACAGGCTCACACTTTGAATTAGAATAAATTAGATCACTCACTCCTCTTTCAATTGGACTGCTATCCATGTACTTAGGTGTGGTAATTTAGTATCTACTTTAAGAAAGTAGTTGTGGGTATTTTCAGTTTGGCTGTGGGATGTTAAACAGGGCGTAGACCAGCTTATTCTGGCTGGGGGACTTTAAACAGAGAGTATACCAGCCTGAATTCCCCTTGCTAAAGGAATAGCAAAGGTTGAGTGCAAAGGGCATCCACTTGTAAAATTTGTAGCCAAAACCAAATGTCAGCCCAAAGCAATCACAATCCCCCTGCCATTGGGTTGCATGGAAAACGAATACTATTTTTTTTTTTTTTTCAACATATTACTCTTTATTTATGGTACATATACAATTTATGGTACTTCACTTTTCATTTGCTTGTAAAAAGTGAAGAGGTAGGTATTCGCTTTCCATTCAACCCAATAGTTAAAATAAACCTTCACAAAATTACCCAGTCTTCAATCAAGTAAGTATCCCCCTGAAAGACTAAAAGTACTAAAACTACAACCGACCAAAGAAAACTTGATGATGCATTACTTACTTGGTCCTATTCCCGTAGAGGTGCTCCCCATGGAGTCCTCCTCCATATCAAACTCACTCCCCTGAGATGCAGTCAGGAAAGAGCTACTGTCCAGTATGCGTTCTATATCAAACATAGCCAGACTAAGCTTCCCTGAGACAACACCATCTTGAAGAACCATAGTATTACAGTCTGCAAAACAGAGAATAAATACCTAGTTTAGTAAACTCGCTCAGAAAAAGGAGAAGAACAAGTAGTCCCAACATAGTTTATTTCTTCATATTAAAAAGAAGAGAAAAAAATCTGTAGAAGCTCCAAAGACCCAAAATCTAAAAAGCAATTGTCTGATGGTAATTTTTATTTATTTTATTTAAAATACCTTATTTATACTGTCGGCTAAGACCAAAAAGTCCCATTATTTTTCGAAAGTTACATCAGAATAAGGTGTGCTACGAAATATTTTTTTTACTTTCTATTACCCTTATTTTCCTTGTGAAACTCTAGTGTGAGAGGTCTTTATCATTTTCATAGGCTTAGATTTTCAGGCAGTATCGCGCGACTCCGCTTCCAATGTGCGTTCAGTATAATACAGGCTTTATATATAGGGTGTTTTTTTAGAGGTTTGTTTTTCAAAATGATATAAAAGACATGCTATTTGAGGTATGGTCATGTTTTTTTCTTTATTTGAAATAAAATTTCGGGTAAATGGGCGCCGCGGATAGATCGAATGAAACTCAGTCTAGAAAATCCAATTTTCGACTACTTTTTTCATAATCTGAAGCCGTATATCTGCAAAAACGGTGTATGATGTCTTCCAGGTGCTCCAAAGTTTATTTTTTATCACCATAAACTAATGATTTTACACATATCCCGAAAGAAAATCATCCAAAGGTGTCGAATCGCACGATTGAGGGAGGGAAATTATGAAGGAAATTGAGCGAAATTATATGCTAACAAAACAAAAAATTAAACCAAATGTTTCGCTTCGTTCGAGCTATCCGAGGGGCTCATATGCCCGAACTTAGTATTCAAACACTAAATGGCATACTTTTAGCTTTCCAATAAACAAAACATCATGACCATACTTCAAATATTATGTCTTTTATAGCAGTTTAAAAAACAAACCTCTAAAAAAAAAAAAAAAAAACACCCTATAAACCCCCCCCCCCCAAAAAAAAAAAAAAAAAAAAAAAAAAAAAAAAAAAAAAAAAAAAAAAACACCCTATACTTTTATTTTTCTTCAAAAAATTCAACGACTTTACAAGTGAAATTTCAAATTTCGACGACTATTAAATCCGATGATAGGTAGTTGTTTTACATCCTTACTATTCAGGAAAGTAACTAGGATTTGAACCCAGGACCTTCGGGTTGAGAGTCAGTGTTAACTGTTCGGCCACAGAAGTGGGCTACTGAGGGTTCTAGTTACTTCTTATCTCAATGTACTATTACTTACCTTGTCCTGTTCAATATCTTTGGTTCTACTAGTAGTGATGAGATCCTCTTTGGTTAGCAGAGTATCAGTGATACTGGGATCTAGTAGAGGAAATCCTAACTTGGCATGGAGCTGTTGATGTGCACGTTGTAGAGAATCTTTGTTGTCTGAAACCAAACATTGAGTGTTTTAGAGTGAATGAAACTTTAAAAGGAAAAGAAGAAAATATGTATCTCCTCTAACGTACTTTTTTCCCTTTCATCAACTACGTAGGTACTCCTTCTTCAACATTATATTCCGTCCTATTTTTTCCAAGTTCAAATATTCCTGATATTTTTATCCCTCTCAATTAGTCCTGGGGCCAATGCTTTTAGGCTGCCATTTGGATTTGGCTGTAATTTTTTTACGAGTGGATGCCCTTTACACTCAACCTTTGCTGCTTCTTTGACAAGGGAAATTTCAGACTGGTCTAAGTACTTTCTGTTTAAAATCCCCCTGCCATTGGGTTGCATGGAAAACGAATACTACTTCACTTTTTATTTGCTTATATTGTGCTTGTAAAAAGTGAAGAGGTATTCGCTTTCCATTCAACCCAATAGTTAAAATGAACCTTCACAAAATTACCCAGTCTTCAATCAAGTATCCCCCTGAAAGACTAGAGTACTTTCTGTTTAAAATCCCCCTGCCATTGGGTTGCATGGAAAACGAATACTACTTCACTTTTTATTTGCTTGTAAAAAGTGAAGAGGTAGGTATTCGCTTTCCATTCAACCCAATAGTTAAAATGAACCTTCACAAAATTACCCAGTCTTCAATCAAGTATCCCCCTGAAAGACTAAAACTACAACCGACCAAAGAAAACTTGTTGATGCATTACTTACTTGGTCCTATTCCCGTAGAGGTGCTCCCCATGGAGTCCTCCTCCATATCAAACTCACTCCCCTGAGATGCAGTCAGGCAAGAGCTACTGTCCAGTATGCGTTCTATATCAAACATAGCCAGACTAAGCTTCCCTGAGACAACACCATCTTGAATAACCATAATATTACCGTCTGCAAAACAGAGAATAAATACCTAGTTTAGTAAACGCGCTTAGAAAAAGGAGAAGAACAAGTAGTCCCAACATAGTTTATTTCTTCATATTAAAAAGAAGAGAAAAAAATCTGTAGAAGCTCCAAAGACCCAAAATCTAAAAAGCAAATGTCTGATGGTAATTTTTATTGATTTTATTTAATATACCTTATTTATAAGTACTGTCGGCTAAGACTAAAAAGTCCCATTATTTTTCGGAAGTTACATCAGAATAAGGTGTGCTACGAAATATTTTTTTTACTTTCTATTACCCTTATTTTCCTTGTGAAACTCTAGTGTGAGAGGTCTTTATCATTTTCATAGGCTTAGATTTTCAGGCAGTATCGCGCGACTCCGCTTCCAATGTGCGTTCAAAAGAACAAAAATGAAAAATCGTAAAAAAAAAAAAAGCTGAAAAGTGGCCAACTACTTAGTACCAACCTGGTTCCTGCACACATACTGGCATAGGACTCCAGGGTGGCGTATGTCTCACTACCGCACCCACGGCTTGTGCCGCAGCTAGTCTGGTATCCCATGAGTTACTCCGCAGCAAGCAGTACGTGCGCCGCAGTAGTGTATGTAATTCGTGTGGATGAAGCCGTTGTAACTCACCAAGCTGTGTGGCCGCGGCGTGTCGGGTGTATGGTGTGGACCCGGTCTCTAACAACACGAACAGACGGTCTAGCCTGGGGGAGAGACAGTACCGGGGTCGAGATACACAATAATCAATAAATTAAAAGAGTAGGTAACGGCAAGAACAAGCTATAGCCTATGATTAAGAGCGAGGTTTAACAAATCAGAATTGAGATCAATCTAGGCCTCAGCTATATTTAATACCTTGGTCAAAACTCGAAGAAAGCTCATGGTTATTTTTGGTAGTACAAAGTGCACAACTTTACTGGCAACACTTTGTATCCATCCGGCCCATAGCTATAATGTCACGCGATTTCATTATTCCCCTCTAAAACAAATTTTAAAAAGAATTTTATCTGTATCAATCATCATTTCCGGTCCTATATTGTGCAGCTTGCATATGATTCATAGCTGACATTACAATAGAGAAACAACGCGACGTTATCCACATTGCATAATTCTTATCTCTACTTATTACGTACCTTGACGTCATAGTCGTCAAATATCAGAGCAGATTTTCTTCAGATATGAAAACAAGGAGCTTGATTGAGACTGCTCCAGGATTGAATGCTAGGTTTGTTCTGTACAGCTAACCTTTCAAGTCATGATTCTGCAATAGAAAACAAGCACCTAGTTATTTTAGTTTATAAAGAGGTTTGAGAGAGGGAACTATAACTGGTAATGTCTTGTCTTCCTGAAAGAGAAGGGAGAAGGAGGTCAGGATAGGAGAAAGAAAGCCATTCCGAAAACAAACCTTATCTGTTCAGGATAAATTTCGCCCCGGCGGGAATCGAACTCGTGACCTATTACATATTTATAAGGCAGGCATGCTAACCTCTGAACTACATTTTTATTCTTACCATTATCAGTTTGTCCTTGTCATTTTCTTAGAAACTGATTGAGAAACATACATATTTCTTTATGAAAAATTATTCTTTATGCAGTACAAGATTAAAAAAGCTACTTATGAAACATAAAAAATTATCCTTTCCTATTTTATTCCAAGTCCCTACATAAATGTTCCCAGTCCAAGTCTATGAAGTACTGTACTAAGGTAGGGGGCTACTAGGCTACACTATCAAATGAAACTGATAACTCAAGAACAGGAATAGACTGAGTGTAAGGATCAACACTGGCACTTAGATGATGATAATAATACATTGTAACATAGGTCATTTACAGGCTCACACTTTGAATTAGAATAAATTAGACCTCTCACTCCTCTTTCAATTGGACTGCTATCTATGTACTTAGGTGTGGTAATTTAATCTACTTTAATGATAGTAGTTGTGGGTATTTTCAGTTTGGCTGGAGGACGTTAATCAGGGCCTGAATTCCCCTTGCTAAAGAAACAGCAAAGGTTGAGTGCAAAGGGCATCCACTTGTAAAATTTGTAGTCAAAACCAAATGTCAGCCCAAAGCAATCACCCTAGTTAGGGCTGATTGAGAGGCTGAGAAAAAATGCCAACCCCATCTGTAAATACACGGGAAAAGGCAAAGATGAAGAAGTTTTGGGTATTTTCCAACAGACACAATGTTATGCAAGACTGCAAGAGCAGCATAAAACCAAATAAATGGGATTAAAACCAACAAGACATTTTTCATAAAACTAAAAACACGCTACTTATATTTCCAACTGTAAGTAGGTACAATCAGTTATTCAGATACCTGCCACACTTGAAATTGTTTAACTTGAGTGCTCTAGCAATAACTGGTGCATCAGAATAATTAAACTGCTTTTCAGACCAGACATAGAAAATATAATGGATATTTATTGACACAATTGGTTTAGGTACATACAGCATTTCTGTATTTTATTAAAAACAGTTCATAAAAAATATATTCGATTATTCGATCGTTCACGAAAAATAAGAAGAATAGCTTCCTTATGATTTGAATAGGCCCTCTAAGAACGGATTTTCCGAAACTCGTAGTAGTTTCCAAACTATGACCAAAAAACTACTAAAAATCGTTCATACGCACAGCCGAAACGGCTGGACCGATTTTGATGAAACTTCGAGAATAGCTTCCTTTTGATTTGAACAGGCTCACTAAGAACGGATTATAAGTAAGATAGTTGTCTTGCCTTTTATTAAGTAAAGGTATCCTAAGAACGGATTTTTCAAAACTCGCAGTGGTGCCCAAATTAGGGACGAAAACGAATAAAAGTATAATATGGTGCCAAAATAGTATGGTCAGTTGGTCAGGTACGGTACGTTACGGTCATGTAAGGCATGGTACGATACGGCATGGTACGGTTAGGGTCAGTCAAGTACGGTCAGGTACGGTACGTTACGGTCAGGTCCTGTACTATATGGTACGATACGGTACGTTCAGGTACGGTACGATACGACATAGTCAGGTACGGTCAAGTACGATACGGTACGGTGAGCTACAATACGATACGGTACGGAACAGTCAGATACGATTAGGTA
>NW_007377499.1:415262-417301 GCF_000475195.1 Diaphorina citri
AAATACCAATGAAGTAATTCGAAATAAAAACATCCTTGTACCTATCCTTGGGTAAAACTGCTTTACCCAAGGATAGGTACTAAATTAAAATTACAAATAATCCGTTTTTGAATCGGTGTTAGGTACTAAAAATCACATGCTAAAAGGCTGAAAAAATACCTATACTTGACTCGCGGATTTTTGTGTTTTTCGTACGTACCTACCTATCTTTTTAAACTTTTTTTTTTGTTATTTTTTCTGTTTATTAGTCAGTTCCCGTATTTTCCATAGATTTGGAAAAAAAACCGGAACAAAGGTGTGTTCCGGCGGAACATTTGATTTTTGACAAAAATACGGATTGTTCCGGGAAATAACGTACGGTTGGCAACCCTAATACATAAGAACATAAGTGAGTAAATGAAGTAATTCTTTCATTAAGTATAAACTTGATGTTCATTAAAAAAACAGTGAAGCAGACCAGCTGTAAACAATAAAAATACTGCCACATTTGATATTGAAGCACAATACCACCCTTTCATGATTAGGTTTGTTCTTAATACACTGTCATAGTTGTGCTTGTGCTATGTGCCCCAGATAATGAAAAAGGATAATAATCTACCTGTATATTATCTACTTAAATATAAAAGGGACGGACTTAGATTAACCACTAAGGTCAAGACTCAAGACCAGCATGCCCTTGTGAAAATGTCATGAGTGCTAGGAAAATGCCATGTCATACAATTCAATCAAGAGATGAATACTAAATCAATAAAAAATGTACAGCAATATTAATAAGAATACTGGACCACTGATAAGGGAAATAGCCTGAAGGTAGAGAAAACCACTAGGTAGGTACCCACTTATCAATGTACTGATTGCCTTTGATTTTCAACTGATTCTCTTGAAATTGAGGTAATATTAAATGAAAGTAAGTTCAAACCTTTATCAAGTTATAGCTGTGTCTCGAAAATAGGGTCCTGAGAGGAAAATGACGTGAATCCATTGAAAATTTGATAAAAAAATCAGAAAATTAATTATTAATTTTTTAAGCGACATGATCATCTCAACGGTTAAATATATACTGACAGCCATGATGCGCGTGTTTGCAAATTTTATTCGCCTCCTTGCATTTGATTGGTCGAATATTTGGAAAGTGGTCCTAAACAAACAAAATGCAAACTACAGTAGTCTCTCAAAAGGGACCGTTTACATAAAGCGACGAACGAAAAAAAGCCTCATGAAGACATTTCAGTCAGCAATGTCAGCATGTAGCATTCAGGAATCACACAACACACAGTCAGCAACTCAGCGACCTGAGCTAAACAAATACAGGGTGGAGCAACGAAACTATTTTATTTTTTTTCAATAATTTTTCGTAAAAAAAAACGGTGTATAAAAAAAAATATATTCGATCGTTCACGAAAAATAAGAAAAATAGCTTCCTATTGATTTGAATAGGCCCTCTAAGAACGGATTTTCCGAAACTCGTAGTAGTTTACAAACTATAATTATGACCAAAAAACTATACTAAAAATCGTTCATAATCAACGCACAGCCGAAACGGCTGGACCGATTTCGATGAAACTTCGAGAATAGCTTCCTTTTGATTTGAATAGGCTCACTAAGAACGGATTATAAGTAAGATAGTTATCTTGCCTTTGAAAAACGGATTTTTCAAAACTCGCAGTGGTGCCAAAATTATTAGGGACGAAAACGAATAAAAGTATAATATGGTGCCAAAATTATAGTATGGTCAGGTAAAACGGTACAGTACCTACGGTACGTTACGGTCATGTAAGGCATGGTACGATACGGCATGGTACGGTTAGGGTCAGTCAAGTGTACGGTCAGGTACAGTTAAGTACGGTACGATATGGTACGGTCAGGTACAGTCAGGTACGGTCAGATACGGTACGTTACGGTCAGGTCCTGTACTATATGGTACGATTACGGTACGTTCAGGTACGGTACGATACGACATAGTCAGGAACGGTCAAGTACGATACGGTACGGTGAGCTACAATACGATACGGTACGGAACAGTCAGATACGATTAGGTA
>NW_007377499.1:417315-419408 GCF_000475195.1 Diaphorina citri
GGCGTCAAATTTTGTGTTTATAACTAAGTTTTTTTTTTTTTTAATTAGAGGACCAAAATTTTCGCCTGTGGTCATAAAAATTTCAATTCGTTAATTCTGGTTTCTATAAAATTGTAGCTCACAATTTGAGAAATGGGCTGTATAGTAGTCTTGAGGTCATTATTTTGGTCAAAGGTCATTTATCTTGAAAAAAATTTGGCCTGCGGTGCAGTTATTTCATGGTGCAAATGGAGGACTCAAGACCTTACCCTAGTCGGATGAAAGAAGATTGAAAAAATTAAACAGGCTTGATTGAGAACATTGCTTGAAAAAAAAAAAAAAAAAAAAAAAAAATCGGCTGCGGCGCGCAGTGGGAATAGGGTGGGGAAAATCTTGGAAAAGTAGACTGGAAATTTTGAAAAAGTTGGACTGGAAAACCGGGAAAAGTCAGGGAATTTTATTTTTCCATTTTGGTAAACACCCTGATTTCTCTGACTCCAATAACTTTTTTTTAAGCTAGCAGCATGCTATTGGCCAGATGGTCACCCATCCGGGTACTAACCACGCGCAACCGTGCTCAACTTCAGTGATCCATGCGGAACTGGTGCTTTCAGGTTGTGGTTATGTGCCGGGTTGAGCTGAGACAGACAGTACTAGGTGAGAGAAGATATTGTTTCTACAGTTTGGCATGGGAGTGGTAACTTAAAAACAAGGCAAGCTTACCAACCTTGCCTATCTCAACCCGGTAGGTACATAACCACGACCTCAAGGTGCAATCGCCGCTGGTTTTGAAAAAAAAAATGTGTGAAGGCAACTATAGTGCTTTCACTAAATTTTAAGCAGTGCATATTGCATACGCGACTAATTTGAAGGGGCAAATTGTAGGTTTTTTTTAAAAAAAAAATAGTCTATTTTTTCAGCTTTAAGAGCAATTTTGCAATGAAATTACATTTCTTTCAAAAATCACTAGATCGACCTCAAATCACTAAATCACTAGATTTGCCAACAATTCACTAAATTTAATGAAAAATCACTTGTCAGTACATTTTGGCTATAGTTTTCTCAGTGGTCAGTAGAAGAATTTTGGCCTAAGGTTATGTAATTGGTCTTATTGGGCCTAGTTTCATTGACTTCCTGGACTTGCTGCTTAATTTTTCTGTATTTACACATGGGAGAAGCTTCTGCTGGCTGCTCGTGCCATCGTGGCCATTGAACATCCTGCAGATGTCTTTGTCATTTCCTCGAGACCCATTGGCCAGCGTGCAGTCTTGAAGTTTGCATCCTACACTGGTGCTACACCCATTGCCTTGTCAAAATTTATCAAAGTCGCAAACTGTCACCTCACGGACAGACTAAATACAAATCCTCGAGATAGTACTTAATATGTACTAGGTACAGGTATACCTACATATTATGTCCCATTGGAAATCGAAATATTTACCTACAGTGCAATTCTTTTTGTCCACTCTGAGAATCGAACCCAGCGCGCAGTGTTACCACTGGACCAACCGTGCTCCCTGATATGTTATACCTTTAACTTGTTACTTTCTTTATCCTATAATACCTCTAATAAGGAAAGTACCTAATGTTGTTACATTACAGCCCCTTCATACTGAACGAATTTTTCTTGGTTGACAATGTGAACACACAAAGTAAATCATTTGTATACGCCTCACGATTCTCACGAAGAAAAATTCGTTTCGTGCAGTGTGAAAGGTCTGTGATGCTATCATCAGTACTACGATGAAGTATTGTGATATCCCTGGTCTGGTATCTATGGACTGCATAATTATTATTCTTTCGCTTGGTTCTGGTAATGCTAACTCGTTATCAGAGACCTCTAGGTACCTTACGTTAGAATTACCTATTGGTGGTGGTAGTTATCTACAATTGTGTGACGGGTAGACTTGCTGCAATTGGAAGTGATAGTAATTTGATGGTTTACCTAAACCGACCAGTCCTGGGTCTTTATCTTTAGACGCGTGTTTTTTGAACAAACAATAATTATTTTTTCCAATTTCCATTTTTTTTTTTTTTTTTTTTTTTTTTTTTTTTTTTTTTAAAAAAAAATTTTTTTCTTTTTTAAAAAAAAATTTTTAAAAAAAAAAGGGGCA
>NW_007377499.1:420465-440958 GCF_000475195.1 Diaphorina citri
GGCCAAACCGCTCATCCGATTGCTATGAAACTTTGTCAACTTATTGCTTGCACTCCCGTGAAGGTTATAGGCTTTTTCGGTTCGTTTTTGTTAAGCTACGCCGAGCAAGACCACTAAATCTTTCCCTGTCGCGTATAATATCTCTAGTAGCGCGGTCAAACTTTCTTGACTTGGCGGGGCGGAGCGCTACCGCGCTCCTTAATGAGGTAAAGTGAAAGCGAAGATAACAGATGAAGAGAGATACCTACAGATGTGCCATCAGAAATCATTAGGGAAAACTATACCTACCAACGTACTAACTTACCTATAGATATCTACCAGTAGCTAGTAGCTATCTAGCGAGATGTTATAGCTGTGACTGTGAAATTAGCGGTGAATTCTACGCCAATTAAACTGTATCCTGCGTACCTATCAGTAGTACTATCAATGTTGATACATCAGAGATACCTACTTTTGAGAGAGAGAGAGAGAGAGAGAGAGAGAGAGAGAGAGAACTGTAACTAGATACTGATGAGGTTTTATCTTCCCGAAATCAAAGAAGGAAGACGGGATAGGAGAAAACCAGCCGTTCCGAGAACCTCACATCATCTGTTTAAGCTAAATGTTCCCTCACGAGGACACATACAAAAAGCCCACTCTGAGGCTTAGCTGTAGGCCACTGCCCCCCCAGGGATGAGTTAAGCTTATACGAATCTCTTACGAGGCAGACGCGCTTTAAGGCAACCCTCCAAGTTTCGTTCGGTTGCTACCGATTCATTTAAGTACCATCCAAGCTACCTAGACGGGAAAGTTTGAACTTTGCTGACTGTGAAATGCACGCGACCCTGAAAACCCCCGCATAGACCCGATAAAGCTCAAATGCCAATGGGCAAATTCTGTCCATCTTGTGTTGAGCACTTTAGCCAAACTTCATCAAAATTGGACATACCGGGTGAGTTTTACCCACCTACCTAACCTAATGGAACAAAAGGAAAGGAAAAATAGTCAAGTTAAAACTCAAAGCTTACTTCGTTTATTCAGTGGGTAACCTTTACTAGATATATAGCTACCAGAATATATTCACATTGTTGGCATTTGATTACTCAATGATGTTCGAACGGTGATTATTCATTTCATAGGTAAGATACACAATATAAAATCTACATAATATATTCTATATAGTGTGTATGTATTGTGTAGGTATATCTATATATAACTTGAATAGACATTAGTGCAGTGTGAGCACAGTGCTGGAGGCTGGAGAGTGTGGAAGTGAACGTGTTGACTGAACGGAGAGAGGTTCAAATCGAAGATAAATTAAAAGGATTTTGATATTAGAGGGATCTGTAATAACGGAAGCCTTATCGTCCCGAAATCAAAGAGAAAAGAGGACAGGACGGGAGAAAGCCAGCCGTTCCAAGAACGACCTTTATCTGTTTTGGAAGCGCGTTTTGCGAAATTTTTATGTCTGGAGACTCTGGAGTCTGGAGTCTAATCAGTTACTGTATTTAGGAATATTTTACCCTTCCTTTAGCATAGGTATGTAAAGGTAAATGTGAGTAGTGAGTACCTACCTTGGAGTACCCATACGTATTTAAGGTACCTAAGTACCTAACTATCTAAAACCTACCTTGGAAATTTTCCTGGTAAAAATAGGTGGGTACCTAGGCCACGTGTTTCCACGAGCTATTTTTCCCCTTCATGTAAAAGAAGAAGATGTTAATGTAAATAATTATGATGAGGTAAAGTGAAAGCGAAGATAACAGATGAAAGAGAGATACCTACAGATGTGCCATCAGAAATCATTAGGGAAAACTATACCTACCAACGTATACTAACTTACCTATAGATATCTACGAGTAGCTAGCTATCTAGCGAGGTGTTATAGCTGTGACTGTGAAATTAGCGGTGAATTCTACGCCAATTAAACTGTATCCTGCGTACCTATCAGTAGTACTATCAATGTTGATACATCAGAGATACCTACTTTTGAGAGAGAGAGGGAGAGAACTGTAACTAGATACTGATGAGGTCTTATCGTCCCGAAATCAAAGAGAGAAGGAAGACGGGAGAAAACCAGGCGTACCGAGAACCTCACATCATCTGTTAAGCTTAAAGTTCCCTCACGAGGCCACATACAAAAAGCCCACTCTGAGGCTTGGCTGTAGGCCACTGCCCCCCCAGGGATGAGTTAAGCTTATGCGAATCCCTCACATCATCTGTTTAAGCTAAAAGTTCCCTCACGAGGCCACATACAAAATGCCCACTCTGAGTCTTGGCTGTAGGCCACTGCCCCCCCAGGGATGAGTCAAGCTTATGCGAATCCCTTACGAGGCAGACGCGCTTAAAGGCAACCCTCCAAGTTTCGTTCGGTTGCTACCGATTCATCTAAGTACCATCCAAGCTACCTAGACGGGAAAGTTTGAACTTTGCTGACTGTGAAATGCCCGCGACCCTGAAACCCCCCGCATAGACCCGATAAAGTTCAAATGCCAATGGGCAAATTCTGTCCTTCTTGTGTTGAGCACTTTGGCCAAACTTCATCAAAATTGGACAGAATGGGCAAATTCTGTCCATCTTGTGTTGAGCACTTTAGCCAAACTTCATCAAAATTGGACATACCGGGTGAGTTTTACCCACCTACCTAACCTAATGGAACAAAAGGAAAGGAAAAATAGTCAAGTTAAAACTCAAAGCTTACTTCGTTTATTCAGTGGGTAACCTTTACTAGATATATAGCTACCAGAATATATTCACATTGTTGGCATTTGATTACTCAATGATGTTCGAACGGTGATTATTCATTTCATAGGTAAGATACAATATAAAATCTATATTCTATAGTATGTACGTATTGTGTAGGTATATAATATAACTTGAATAGACATTAGTGCAGTGTGAGTTCAGTGCTGTAGAGTGTGTGGAAGTGAACGTGTTGACTGAACGGAGAGAGGTCAAATCCAAGATAAATTAAAAGGATTTTGATAGTAGAGGGATCTGAAACAACGGAAGCCTTATAGTCCTGAAATCAAAGAGAGAAGAAGGACAGGACGGGAGAAAGCCAGCCGTTCCAAGAACAACCCTTATCTGTTTTGGAAGCGCGTTTTACGAAATTTTTATGTCTGGAGACTCTGGAGGGAGTCTAATCAGTTACTGTATTTAGGAATATTTTACCCTTCCTTTAGCAATCTCCATCCATAATCGAGTGGGTATCACACTAGCCTAGCATACTGGAGGTCCTGGGTTCGAAGTTTTTGCGGTTTTGTGCTTGCGGAGTTTAGGATGCACTCAAGCTGATGTGAGGACAATGGAGTAACAACTTTAATACTTACTTAGGTTCCTCTCTGGTAACAAATAATATATACCTTGATTAACATTACAACTCCGCCTCTAATATTGATAGCACTAATTTTTTTTTCCAATTTCCATTTTTTTTTTTTTTTTTTTTTTTTAAGAAAAATAAATCGTCTGTTTGGTAACTTGGCTCCTTGTCAAATCGGATGTTCGGAAAGAGTGAGTTGGTTTAACACGTACCCGGTTTTACTTTGTCTCGTATAAAGATTACGTTTACTTTTTTCTGTTCTTTTACACGCCTGCCTTTGTAAAGAAGGTAAATCTAGCTTGTAAAACAAGTAATTATACCACCTACATACGTACCACGTAGACTTAAATGAACTTTAAGGGAATAAAAATTTATACAAATAATTATTTCCACTGACAATTAATAATTCTCTATTATTGAATACCTCGGGACCTCGGGTGTAACTTGTGAATAATAAATAAATCAAATAATAAATCTAATAAATACTACCTATATAATTAGTTTTTTTTTACCTCAGCAATAACAAATTTAACCATATTCTTACCTTTGGTTCACATCATCCTTGAGATACCTACCCGTGTTTCATTTAAAAAAAAAAGGTAAGCTTTTTTCTTTTCATTACGTAGGTTTTTTTTTTTTTTTTTATTTTACTGTAGAAAATTGAATACCTACTACGATAACCTACATACCTATAGTGTACGAGTATTATACCTACCTTACTACCTACATATTTTCTATGGTTTTTCATATTTATTAAAAAAAAAAAAAATCTGGTGTGAACATCGCACGACTTTCCTCATCCTATTGAATGATGCTTATTTTGGGTGTTCTTGTTCTTATAGCCAAACTTTTACAATATCTCTAACCGTTTAGTCGGTAAAGCTGAAAACCGCCAAAAAACGGTCAAAACACCGCCAACTGCAGTGTCTGTGTGTGTTTGTTCGAACTTTATGCCTGGCCAAACCGCTCATCCGATTGCTATGAAACTTTGTCAACTTATTGCTTGCACTCCCGTGAAGGTTATAGGCTTTTTCGGTTCGTTTTTGTTAAGCTACGCCGAGCAAGACCACTAAATCGATGAGTGACATGAACGGCCATGCCTTAAGGACTTACTAGCAGAAATCCGGAGCGAAGCGACGGATTTCGGCTAGTGACTGAATAAATATTGGTGAAATCCAACATGAGGGTTAACACTGTCTACGGTGGCAATTTTCGTTTTCCGACCTACGAGTATTAAGTAACCAGGAGTTGTTTCTTTTATGTTATTAAGAGACCTTGTCAGTATAGAAAGCGTCCTTCAAATTGTACTCAATAATTCATTAATATCCACTAAAACACCAATATCCTGCTACCTAGGTCGAATTTATTTTTACTTTTTACGACTATCTAGCTACCTATAATATGTAATACTACCAATTACCAATATTATTAGGGAACCACATATGTCTAATATACCTATATACCAGATATACCTACTTAGCCAATGTCCTTTTGATGGTTGTTAGGTTCTTACTCATTTGGTCGGTAAATAAGTAGGTACCTATAGTTCCCAGGAGTACATTGGTAAGTTAGGTAGGTATCTGTTGTCCAAGGAACAAAGTGAATTTCAATTCCATACCTGTTGGATTTTTACTCTAAATACGGCCCTGGTTGGTTTGTTAGTTCCGCGATAACTCTCAAAATCTCAAATGGTTTTTCCGATTTTGATGAAATTTGGCTAAAGTCCATTTTTATGATCTCCGTTTAAAAACAAAATTCTGGGCCCAACTGGACCTTCAGGGATTTCATAACTCATAAGGTAGATAGATACCTTTTTCTGAGTGGAGTATTTTACTGAAATTGAACCAAGTATGGTACCTAGGTATCGGCTGTTGGATAACTTCACTATTTGACCAACAGCTGATTGCTTAGTGGTAGTGGTATATATTTACATATCGATCTAATTGGCTGTTCCAACATTGGTTAATCTTGATTTGAATCACCTTTACATGATCTGTTCTTAGTCAAATTTGGACTATGGTTCTAAATATAGGTTGGTAGGTATCTATAGTCCATTTCTGTGTAGGTACATAGGTACCTTTGCGTATAAGGTTCTCATTTGCTTCCAGGCATAACAGTTGAGTACTCTGTCAATCTCAAGACTGTTAGTAATCTGTATTGACTGTCTTATCCCAATTCTTCGTACAGTCAAACCTGGATAAAACTGGTCATTTGAGAAGATATTTGAGGTTCTTTCATTTCCTGCCCAAAAAGAAAAAAAAAACTTTCAAATGAGAACAATTTGCCTCTGATAAGAAAAAAATAAGGTTGAATGCAGTCTGATAACTATCTCATGAAATCCATAGATAGGTATACCTACCTAAAGAAAAAAAAAAAGAAATACTTCCGTATCTCGAGTTCCTAATGATCCATTTCGCCTGTTTAACTTAATGGCACTAATATGTTCCAACCTAATATTACCTACCTACACCCGAGTATGAATATGAAGTACCTACCTACCACAAATACATAGTTTGTATATACTCCTAGATATGTATTTATTTAAAGTTAAATACATAGCCTACATATCGCATACAAGTACAGATGCCCAGTAGCTCTATCTGACATGGTCATATGGTATTTTGAAAGAGCAAGGCTAAATAATACCTCCATAGGACCAATTGACCATTGGCTATAGGCAAAGTATCGCAATCTACCAGTACTCGCGGATAGTCAAAAGACTGCGGGGTTCAAAAAATAAATCTAATAGGCAGTTTCCTTCTGGTGAGTCTACACAAAATAAATTCGTTCCAATGTTCTATTTTCAAAGTGATCTTTTCTTACTACATTAGAACTCCAACTCAACATGTGGGATGAGTGTGTGTGTTGGGTCTGTGGTGTGGGATGGGTGTGTGTGTTGAGTTCGCCCTAGTTTATTAAAAAATTAACTTTGTCCTTTTTCCTTGGGTTTTCATGGAAAAGTTCTGAATCATCCTAGGTGTTTTAACTATGGACTAAGCTGTCCTTTATGAGTTTTATGATAGGTATATGTACGTAGGTAGTAGGTACCTACTTGATTATTCTATGAAAGATTATAGGTACCTATAGGTCCTATAGGAACGTTTTCGCAATGTAGGTATGTAAAGGTAAATGTGAGTAGTGAGTACCTACCTTGGAGTACCCATACGTATTTAAGGTACCTAAGTACCTAACTATCTAAAATCTACCTTGGAAATTTTCCTGGTAAAAATAAGTAGGTACCTAGGCCACGTGTTTCCACGAGGTATTTTGCCCCTTAACGTAAAAGAAGAAGATGTTAATGTAAATAATTATGATCCTCTAATCTCACTTCTGCTTCACTGCATTGGCGGCGTGCCATCGATTTATTTTTAAAGCATTGCACGCCGCCAATGCAGTGAAGCAGAAGTGAGATTAGAGGAAAGAGGCGTGCAATGAGGGGAAAGAAAGGTAGGTACTACGTGAAGAAGGAGGACACAAATTATGAAGTGAATAAAAGGCGGGGTACAAAATTGATTTCTAATCTTTTTTGGGGTGGGATAGAGTTTTGTTTATTTTTTGTGGCACTTGATTTATTTTGCGAGGAACGACTTGGCGGGGTCTTTTTTATGCCACGAAGTGGCATTTTTTGGGGGGATCTCATAACTTTTTGCAGAAACTTAGCATAATAATATGACGTATGAGCGTAGCGCAACAAAGTACAAAGACAATAGGCATAGTAACATCATTTGGTAAGGTTTGGTGAGTTTGGGTTATTTCTCAGTGAAAAACACCATGGTAATATATTTGGGTAAGTTTTAGTAAGTTCGGGTCGTTTCCGAGTGATCTGGAAGTTGGTGGTTTGCGCCCCCCCCCCCTCCCCCCTTGAGCAGCTTCATTTTTCTTTACTGTAGGTCAGACTCTGAAAAGCATTCAAGAATGCTTTCCAACACTTCCAGTGTCATAAATGACTGACACTACATGGTGGTCCGAAACTGCATCTTCACATCCGAAAGTGCTTGGGCATTTGGGATGCTAAAAGAAACAATATAACATTCAAGTTTGGCATAGCTCTCACCTCGCCGTATGGAATATGATGGAATTCACCTCTGACTCTGAGTATTCAGGAATCTCTCGAACTTCTGAGTCAAATGTTTATCCTCCTGAATGTCCTTCTTTCTCAGTTTATTTGGACACCCTACGTACGGACATCTGTAAATGGCAAAATGGAAGGAAAAGATAACTTTTTGTACCCCAAAACAACTTACTTCAAGGCACATTCTTTTACCACCCAGGCCGGGATTCCAACGTAGTACGTCCGGGTTGGGAATCAATAATTAATTGTAAATCATTAGATGCTTTCTCAGTTTATTTGGACACCCTACGTACGGACATCTGTAAATGGCAAAATGGAAGGAAAAGATAACTTTTTGTACCCCAAAACAAAACAACTTACTTCAAGGCACATTCTTTTACCACCCAGGCCGGGATTCGAACGTAGTACGTCCGGGTTGGGAATCAATAATTAATTGTAAATCATTAGATAGGCAATCAAATGAGAATTGCCTTGCTTGGTAGTGTATTGGTCAATTTGCCAGGTTCAATCCCAACTGAGACATTTAATTTCATCTTCAATATTATTGGAAAATTTGGACACGATATAATACATTCAAACACATGTTTACCTGATATAGGGATCTCGTCCTCTGAACATGGAATCAATACTATCTTTATCAAACACATGGCCACATATTTGACTCTTCACTGGTTGCTTGATAGTTTGCTTTGTGATTGGATCCAGGAAGTTCATGTCACTCTCTTCCACTTCAAACTCATCTGAAATTATAATGGAAATTTAGCATACATGTTCTTCTTCTTTCTTGTCTTTTCCCATGTTCAGACAGGGTCAGTGTTTTTTGTTAGCCCTAGCTAGTGATTAATTTGGGCTGACATATTTTTATGGATGGATGCCCTTTGCACTTAACCTATGCTATTTCTATAGCAAGGTAAATTTCAGGCTGGTATCCTAACTGTTTAAAGTCCCCCCAGCCATTATTTTAAAGTCAACCAGCCAGACTTATTGAATTTTTTATTTTTTTTTACTCTAACTAGACCAGAAGTGTAACTAGTATCAGAGGTATAGTTGCTAATTGCATTAATAACAAAGGGGACTGTTGGAAAAAGAAAATGTTGTCTTACTGCTAGTTATGTCTTCAACACGTTCCTTGAATTCTTTGAATAGCTCATCAGACTCCACATTGTATTTCTTGCCTTTCTTGATCTCTGCCAGCTTTTTCTGGTACTCCTGAAATATTCAGTAACAATGAATTGAGGAAAAACTAGACATGGAAAGAGATAATCAAAGCTTCTCTTGTAATGTAGGTAGTGTCATTGGTTCAGCAACATGAGCTATGTGGCTTTCAAAAGTAGAAATCCAAAAAAATTAGTTGTTTTTTTTTTGTTTTTGTTTTTGTTTTTGTTTTTCTTTTTTTTTTTTCTTTTTTTAAAAATTCCTGTAATTACCTTTTACCCATGGGCCTACAAAGTCATGTACTTTAGAGTATTTCTTACTTTCATGATATCTTGAGTATTTTTTGAATCTCTTAGCATGATCAAAAGATATCAAAGGTGTTAGCATCAATCTCTAGACCTGGGACTCTCATCAAACTATAGGTTGTTTTTGTAGTGGCTTCAGCTGTAGCTAAATGATGATTCTCTTAGCATGATCAAAAGATATCAAAGGTGTTAGCATCAATCTCTAGACCTGGGACTCTCATCAAACTATAGGTTGTTTTTGAAGTGGCTTGAGCTGTAGCCAAATGGTGACGGCAGAATAAAGAAAAGATATCTTTTTGTATCAGCCATACACCAGGGTGATGGTCTCTATATAAGTTTAATTGACTTGTCCTGAACCACAGTCAACCATCATGAGGACTTGTGCTTGTTCTTTAAAGCAGAGAGAACTCTCTGAAGAATTGCCAGCTAGCTAGGCTGGTTAGTGTTGTGGGTATAGTTTAGGGTTGGGACATCAAGACGAAAACATCGATGTTCGATACATCGATGTTTTTAAACTTCGATATATTCTAAGTTTAATTGACTTGTCCTGAACCACAGTCAACCATCATGAGGACTTGTGCTTGTTCTTTAAAGCAGAGAGAACTCTCTGAAGAACTGCCAGCTAGCTAGGCTGTTTAGTGTTGTGGGTATAGTTGTAGGTATTTTCATTTCACAATTTTCAGGTAATAATGGTGGGGAATGTAATAATGCCTGGCAAATCACAAAAGGCGATGTATCGTAATCAAAAACATCGATGTTCGATATTATCGGGATTTCGATGTTTTTCGGATTTTCGGTATTATATGGTCCTTTCCGCATAAATTCCGTATGGGAAATTTTAAGTTCGAGGGAATTTTTTTGGAAACTGAGAAAAAAAAATCCCACTTCATGAGGAATTCACAAAAGGAAAATACTTAAGGCTTATCAAGAAATTAAGACCTTACCGAGTCATAATCAATATGATCTTCACTCTGAATGTTCTGACACCAATGTAATGCTTTCTTCTGATGTGCAAAACTATTGTTGATTTCACAAACCTCCTTCATGGCAGTTGTCATTTGATTCACTAGCTCTGTCTTCTCCATATCTGAAATGAACAAGTAGAAATAACAAACATTAAAACATTATTGGTTAAAAATAAAATGTGATGTTGACATCGATGTTTTTGTTCCGATGTATCGATGTTTTCAAAACATCGATGTCGATGTCCCAACCCTAGTATAGTATTGGTTAAAAATAAAATGTATATTATTGATTGATTAACAAATCAATGGGTTAATCCCATGTAGGTATAGAATCATTAGATTTTTTTTTTTTTTTTTAGTGAGAGCTGGCCTTTCACTGGCTCAGTACCCACATTTCCCAGTACCTAACTTTCAAATGATTTACCCAATTTTAACACAAGTTGGTGAGAATGTTCATCCCAAAAATGATTGTCGAGCCATCCTTCTCCGAGTGAAAATTTTATCCGCGCTTTTCCACCAGTATCTAAAACACCCAAGGATAACAAGCTCAAATTGTTTAAGGGGAAGTTGGTGAGAATGTTCATCCCAAAAATGATTGTCGGGCCACATTGAGTCTTCAAGGATCCTGCAGCGGCCAATTTTTCAAATGAGCTCTACAGTTCACTGGTAGGTAGGTTTCTACTTCTCTCTAAGAACTGCAAAATCATTTCCAAGACTACAAAACTGAATGGTGGATGTGTCTATAGTTACCTGAACCGTATTTAGAGATCTGAGCACAATTATCCACCAGAAGATTCTGAATTTCACTCATCATTTGTTGCCATTCTGCTGTTACTGACATCTTCTCTGAATGCAGCTCTTGGTCTGTTCTTACAATCTAAAACCTGGACGAAGCCCTGTGAAACAGTATTGAAAATGGACACAACTACTCTCTAGTCTGATAACTTCTGGAATACAGATTAATGATAAGGAAATGGAAAGACTGTAAAAAAAAGTTCAGCTCAAGCTCAAGCTTCACTTTCACTTTTGTCACTTTTTTTTCCTTTTCCTTTGGTTGTTTGGTTGAAAAAATGAAAATTAAAATATGGATTTTCGCGCCATTCAAGGAGGTTGTTCAGCATTGGACAGTGTTGCCGATTGCAAACCAGATTGAAGCCAAATTAGCGGCCGTTGTATTTCAGCAGTGTTGATACCTACTTAGGTTAAAAAAATTGTGTTTATTAGTCCGTCCTTCCTTTATTATTACACTACCTAGCTGAATTCCGTCGCTTCGCTCCGGAATCCCGCTAGTTCATCCCGAGGCATGGCCAAACTTGTGAATGGATCTTGATTTTATAATATAAGATTTTATTTTATTTATTTCTTTTTACCTACTTATTTTCAAGTTATGAGGGTAAGTAGGTAGGTACTTCCTAAATAAATAGGTAGTTAGGGTAGGTAGGTAGGTACCTACTTCGAAAAAAAAAAGTATATAGCTACGTACCTATAGGTATGTATGTAGGTAGGTACCTAGGGCAGCGGTTCCCAACCGGGGGTACGCGTACCCCTGGGGGTACCTACGCCAGAGACCCTCCGGGGTGCGGGGGTACACGAAAAAAATTGAGTAATGGCGGACAAAAAATTACAAAAGCAAATTTTGAATTTTGACGGCTTATCTGTGCAGAAGAGTCCAAAAAGGTGTTGGCAAAAACTGAAAAACTGAATTTTTACTTCAAAATCTTGATTTCGATCAGACTTGGGGACATTATTTTTTGAAAAAATCGCCTGCGGCGCAGTTTACACTTGATTCTTTTTTTGTCAAGTCGCGGGGGTAAGTAGGTAAGTACGTACTTACCTACTAGCACCCCCTCCCCCTTGAAGTGAAAAAACGGGGGTACGGTTAGCCCAGTGGTAACGTGCTTGCTTGCCATGCCGCAGGTCCCGTCTTCTATTCCCTCCAGCGACAAAATATTTGTACTCGCTTTTCATTGCAAATATTTTTCGGGTTTTTTCTAGTGTTCTTGTGCTGGCCCAGCAACTAAATGAGAAGTATTGTGTCTCTTCTCGCCCATCTGATGAGAGGCAATCAAACACTGTTACGAAATAAAAACGGTGATAAAACACTCCTATTTTTTATTATTATTATTTTTTTATCATTATTATTATTATTTTTTCAAGAAGGGAAATTGGTACACATCAACCTAGGTATGGGTACCCGGTACTCAATATTAATGGGGGGGACGTGAGATTGAACCCGGATGCCTAAGGGGTACGCGGGCGAAAAAATGTTGGGAACCACTGACCTAGGGTAATCTAGGTAGGTACTAGGTAGGTACTTACCTACCGAGTCGACTGTAGGTAGGTAGGTACTCATATCCACTATTTTCTCTCTGATTTCAGTTCCTCCTATGATTGTAATTCCAAGTCAACTGATTGGTGCTAGGTTGGCAGCTCCTCTGACTTTAGACTGCCATGTAGAGTCCTATCCCAAACCTATCACATTCTGGACACATGAGAATGGCAGTCTCATTCATGAAGGTAAGTGCAGGCTGTGCAGGTCCATAACGGCGACCATAGAACGATTAGACCATGGAGTCCTATCCCAAACCTATCACATTCTGGACACATGAGAATGGCAGTCTCATTCATGAAGGTAAGTGCAGGCTGTGCAGGTCCATAATGGCGACCATAGAACGATTAGACCATTGACCATCAACTAGACCATCGACCATCGACCCTCGTGTGGGGAAATGGATGAAAGACAGAATGTGTGTGGAAACGTTTTTTTTTAGTATGAAAATTTCTCCACAGTTGTAAAATAATGAAATAAAGAACCGAGTTGAAAATACACAGATCGAAAAAATGTAATAGGCTTTTTATTCACTACAAGCAATACAAAAAAAAAAAATGTCCGAATAATAATGAATAATGCCCAAAAAAGGGTTCCGAAAATTAAGAAAAACTGGTAGTCCGAAAAAATCTGTAAAAATCTGAAGGAATCTGAATGTGAAAAATTCTAAGCTGTCCGAAAATTAAAATTCTGGCGTTCCAAAAACTGGCTGAAATCTCAACGTACTCGCAAGAAGTCGCGACACCTCAGAGCTATGGTCAAGGCTCCGTTAAGGACATTTCTATTCGTTAGGCCGGCCATACACGATGAGTTTTATCTCATGAGTTAAAACTTATCGTGTGTGGGTGTTTTGGATATTGAAATTTCATAATATTTATCTCATGAGATGAAGTTATCTGATCGTGTGTGGGGGGGAGATGAGACATCAGTTAAGTTGTCAGATCAGATCTGATAGAAGTGCTATTTTTAGTCCTCCTTCCTTTATTATTACTAATAATAAAAGGTATAGTGGACGGACTATTGTATTCGCTTCGGTGTCTGTCTGTCCGTCAGTCTGTCTGTCTGTCCCCATAGAAGGGCTTATCCAAACCTGGTCGACCTATATATCAAATTAAAGGTCTTTTTACGAGGAAAACGAAAGTGGTGGTGCAAATTTTGTCCAGAGAACCATGTATTTTCTGCGTCCTCCTTTTGGTTGAAATGTCCGCCTTTTTTAGCCAAAATGTCCTCCTTTTGAAATTTCTTGTCTGGTAACCCTATAGCTGAGAGGTATTTGGTATTTAATTTTAATGATTTTAAGCATTCATGCTAATTTGTTTTCTAAGCGAATGCAAATCGAATAGCAGTTTGCTGATTGAAACAAACACGGGTGTATCCTTGATCTGGTTTGAAGTATAATAGATAGTTATATACAGGGTGAACTAGTATAATAGAAATAGGTACATAGGAAGAAAACAGCCTCTTCTCATCTTTGGTATCATAGTTGACCCGTTTAGATTTACCAACCACAGTGTTTTTCTCAAGTTTGACATTCTTTCGAAGAGAACCGGAAATTTTGTATCATACTATAAAAATTAAGACCTAGGTACCTATTAAAATATGGATAGACATTGGTTAGTGAGTAGGTAGGTATGGTTAAATAGATACCTTATCATTGGTACCTATCCATAATATTGGTCAGATAGGTAGGTAACATGTAATGCTTCCTTCTCTCTTCGATTTCGGAACGATAAGACCATAGCAGTTACAGTTCCCTCGCCAGCCTAGTTAGCTTGGTTGGTAGTGCGTCTCCCTTGTAAGCGCTAGGCCGCGGGTTCGATTCCCGCCCGGGGCTGATTTTATCCTGATGGTATAATGTTCGTTCTCGGAACGGCTGGCTTTCTCCTATCCTGTCTTCCTTCTCTCTTCGCTTTCGGGACGATAAGACCATAGCAGTTACAGTTCCTTCTGTCAAACCTCTTAAAAAAAAAAAAAAAAGTTACAGTTCCCTCTGTCAAACCTCTTAAAAAAAAAAGATTCCGAAACCAAAACATAACCTCAAATACCAAATTGGTATTTGAGTGCGTGTTGATATAGCGATATCAAGTAGTAGTCTGGAAGTCTCACGTTATTTGAGGTTATGTTTTGGTTTCGGAAACTTTAAATTCGAAAATGAAGCTTCCGAATTGGGAAATCTAGTCACTCTGAAAAATTAATCTTTTGATAATCGTAGGTTATCATGGCGTCACGAATGAATGAGGTAATAGCAGAATTGATCTTTGATCGGGATGTATAGATCCGAGATATGTTTCTTCCACTAACTCACTTATCAATGAAATAATTATGTGAAGATTCAATTCTTCTTTTGAGCCATTCTTTACACCATAGTCTGCCTTTGAGCCATTCTTTACGCTTTTGTTTATTTTTTTGAACAATCACGAGAGTGATCTAGTCACTCTGAAAAATTAATCTTTTGATAATCGTAGGTTATCATGGCGTCACGAATGAATGAGGTAATAGCAGAATTGATCGGGGTGTATAGATCCGAGATATGTTTCTTCCACTAACTCACTTATCAATGAAATGTGTGAAGATTCAATTCTTCTTTTAAGCCATTCTTTACACCATAGTCTGCCTTTGCGCTTTTGTTTATTTTTTTGAACAATCACGAGAGTCAATCCGAGAAGAGCGATGTCGTCGTTTGAATCCATTGCACTCACTGTGTAGATCTTCACTGAACTCATCTTATGAAAACTGAATTGAAAACTCATCGTGTGTGGTATCGCATCAGATGAGATTTATCTCATGAGATAAAACTCATCGTGTATGGCCGGCCTTAAGCATGGTTTGTTCATTTTCTCTTGAGTCGAGGGTCGGGAGTCCGTTGGTGGACGCCTACGCCTACAAAGATTAAGTTCAAACCGATATTCAAATTTTTTGTTCATTTTCTCTTGAGTCGAGGGTCGGGAGTCCGTTGGTGGACGCCTACGCCTACAAAGATTAAGTTCAAACCGATATTCAAATGTACCCTTTCATTCTACCAGGTTCTCGTTATCACATGTGGACAGAGAAGTTCTCCTCCTACAAGTTCTACATGCGTCTCTACATAGGCAGTCTGTCCAAGTCGGACTTCGGCACCTACAAATGTAACGCCAAGAATACTCTGGGTGGTAGTGAAGGGGTGATCAAGGTATATAATATCGGGTACTTTGGTAGCGACACCCAGTATGTAACAGATGAGGAGATGCAGCGGACCAATCAGATTGCCAGATCCAAGTGGGGATCCGGTGAGTATAAAACGATACCGATATTCAAAACGATACCCGTACCGATATTCAAAACGATACCCGTACCGATATTTAAAACGATTCCATGCGATTCCGCATATAAACATTACTAACTTTATAGAGCGGACCAATCAGATTGCCAGATCCAAGTGGGGATCCGGTGAGTATAAAACGATACCGATATTCAAAACGATACCCATACCGATATTTAAAACGATTCCATGCAATTCCGCATATAAACATTACTTTATAACTTCCTATTCCTATAGGCTATAGGTATACCAGCGGACCAATCAGATTGCCAGATCCAAGTGGGGATCCGGTGAGTATAAAACGATACCGATATTCAAAACGATACCCATACCGATATTCAAAACGATACCCGTACCGATATTTAAAACGATTCCATGCAATTCCGCATATAAACATTACTTTATAACTTCCTATTCCTATAGGTATACCTAGGAGTGAGATATTTTTCTAAAGAGGTTTGATAGAGGGAACTGCTAAGGTCTTATCGTCCCGAAATCGAAGAGAGAAGGAAGACAGGATAGGAGAAAGCCACTGTTCCTAAAACGAACTTTATCTGTACAGGATAAAGTGTGTCCTGGGCGGTAATCGAACCGACGACTTAGCGCTTACAAGGCAAACGCTCTACCCTCAACTATCTATTCTAGACAGACAGATTTTTTTTTTTCTCCCAAAAATGACCATTCCCTTTTAATGCCATGCATTTCCGGCGCGGTGGGGAGGGTCGTCAAAAGTGGATTTTTCGTTTCTAACTGGGCCAGCCTAGTTAGCTTAGTTGGTAGTGCGTCTGCCTTGTAAGCGCTAGGCCGCGGGTTCGATTCCCGCCCGGGGCGGATTTTATCTAGCTTGGGTAGTGCGTCTGCCTTGTAAGCGCTAGGCCGCGGGTTCGATTCCCGCCCGGGGCGGATTTTATCCTGCTGGGATAATATTCGTTCTCGGAACGGCTGGCTTTCTCCTATCCTGTCTTCCTCCTCTCTTCGATTTCGGGACGATAAGACCATAGCAGTTACAGTTCCCTCTGTCAAACCTCTTTTAAAAAAAAATCGTTTCTAAATGGAAACAATTGGAAAATTCCCAACCTACCTATTAAAAATTGACACCTAACAATATTTCTCTTGTATTTCTAATTCCAGAGGACAGTGGTGGGTCCAGGGTTCGGTCAGCAATACCCGGGTGGTATCTTCTTCCATTAGTATCAGTATTACTAGTATTAAGTCAACAATCACTTCTAACAACGCGTTATCTGGTCTACCAATACCACACTGTATAAATAATTAGTACCTATAATATACCTAGCTAATTGATTCATCAATTCATGACGAGGATATTAAACCAATACATTGGTAGTATTAAGTCAACAATCACTTCTAACAACGCGTTATCTGGTCTACCAATACCACACTGTATAAATAATTAGTACCTATAATATACCTAGGTTCGGTCAGCAATACCCGGGTGGTATCTTCTTCCATTAGTATCAGTATTACTAGTATTAAGTCAACAATCACTTCTAACAACGCGTCATCTGGTCTACCAATACCACACTGTATAAATAATTAGTACCTATAATACCTAGCTAATTGATTCATCAATAAAATTCATGACGAGGATATTAAACCAATACATTGGTGCCCAATATAAAAGTAGGTAGTAATAAATACCCGTGTTTGAAGGAGTAGCTATACCATTTAAAGGCTACAGAATTGATAGAGTTTCTTTGGGCTAATTTGATTTTATGTAGACAAACCATTCAAAAAAGCCCCAGTACCTACCTACCTACTTAGGTACAGGGTAAGTACCTTTATAAAGCAATATTAATTCCTATACACAGATAAAATAAGTATCTAATTTATGTTATAAATAATAATTATGTATATTTAATTTTGCATAGGTGATTTCGAGAGGTTTTAGGTACCTACCTAATTTTTAACAGCTATATTACTGATCCTCTTTTGAGTCTTTTGACGAGGGTTTTACCCTCCAATATTTCCATTCCATTTTGACCAAAAATATCAAAATTGGCAACATTGCCTCCCCTCCGTCCCATACCTCGGGCTCTAGTCTTGATTTAAAATCATTACATGAAAGTAAAATCGAAAAATCAAATCAAGAATAATAATAAACTGATTTCCTATACACAGTACTGATAAGTATCTAATTTATGTTATAGGTAAATAATAATTATGTATATTTAATTTTGCATAGGTGATTTCGAGAGGTTTTAGGTACCTAGCTAATTTTTAACAGCTATATTACTGATCCTCTTTTGAGTCTTTTGACGAGGGTTTTACCCTTCAATATTTCCATTCCATTTTGACCAAAAATATCAAAATTGGCAACATTGCCTCCCCTCCCTCCCATACCTACCTTTTTTTTTTAAGAGGTTTGACAGAGGGAACTGTAACTGCTATGGTCTTATCGTCCCGAAATCGAAGAGATAAGGAAGAATTTGAATACCTATTTTGTAAATAAATTAGAGAAAATTTTACTCACCTAAATGTGAATTAATAATTTTATTAATTGATAGACACCTAGCGTCACATATAGGTACCTACTTATTATTTTCTTTGAAATGGGTCTTTTCCCCCCCGTTTGCCCGTTTTTCGTGTGTTGGATGTTCCGTTACAAAATTTTGTCTCACAAAATCAATACAATAAAATTTTATTTTGAACTCTTCTTATCTCTCTCTCTCTCTCTCTCTCTCTCTCTCTCTCTCTCTCTCTCTTTTAAGTATTTTGTTGTGTAAAAAAATATATTTGAATACCTACCTATTTTGTAAATAAATTAGAGAAAATTTCACTCACCTAAATGTGAATTAATAATTTTATTAATTGATAGACACCTAGCGTCACCTATATATTATTTTCTTTGAAATAGGTCTTTTCCCCCCGTTTTTCGTGTGTTGGATGTTCCGTTACAAAATTTTGTCTCACAAAATCAATACAATTTTGTACTCTTCTTAGTACGAAATTCTTGTAAATTTTTCAAATCTACTAAGAGAGTGCAGCAGTAGTATCACTCATCCAAATTGAAAAAACTGATTTTAACTTTCCTTTTCTCTCTTCAATTTCGGGACGATAAGACCATAGCAGTTACAGTTCCCTCTGTCAAACCTCTTAAAAAAAAAAAATGTAATCGGGTCAAATTTTCGAAAAAAAAACACGTTTTGAGGTCCCTAGAACCTAAATCCAAAGTTTCAGCCATTGGTATCTCGAGAACGGTTAGAGCTAGAGACTTGAAATTTGGTATGCAGCTGTCAAAAGCGACAAGGATGCGACACGAAATTTTTCATTTTTCCCGCCCGGGGCGGATTTTATCCTGATGGGATAATGTTCGTTCTCGGAACGGCTGGCTTTCTCCTATATCCTGTCTTCCTTCTCTCTGCGATTTCGGGACGATATGACCATAGCAGTTAGAGTTCCCTCTGTCAAACCTCTTAAAAAAAATAGAGACTTGAAATTTGGTATGCAGCTGTCAAATGCGACAAGGATGCGACACGAAAGCTATAGAGACTTGAAATTTGGTATGCAGCTGTCAAATGCGACAAGGATGCGACACGAAATTTTTGATTAAGATCGGTACAACGCTTGGCGGCATTTCGGCCGCTTTTTGGCGGTTTTCGTTGTAATTCAATAATATCTCGGGAACGGTATGAGCTAGAGACTTGAAATTTGGTATGTAATCCACAAATGTGACAAGGATGCAAAACAAAATGTTTGGTTAAGATAGGTGCTGCAGTTGGCGGTATACCGTTTTTTGGCTGTTTTCGACCGTTTTTTGGTGATTTTCAACGACACTGACTTAACGTTTAGAGATATTGTAAAAGTTACAATAGAACAACACTCAAATAAGCATCATTCAATAGGACAAGGGAAGTCGTGTGATGTTCATACCAGATTTTTTTTTTTTTGGACCAACTTAGTAGGTACCTACCTACTAGTATAGGAAAGTGCTCTCAGCTATCTAGCTACCTATGTTATAACCAGGATTTCTGGAAGCTTGAAATCTTCAGAGTCCATTTCAGCTCCTTAGGAAGTCGTGGGATGCTCACACCAGATTTTTTTTTTTTTTTTTAAATTTCGGACCAACTTAGTAGGTATAGGTACTAGTATAGGTAAGTGCTCTCAGCTATCTAGATACCTATGTTATAACCAGGATTTCTGGAAGCTTGAAATCTTCAGAGTCCATTTCACCTCCTTAAAGACTCTGATCAGCTTGCACGCCGAAGGCCCGGGTTCGATTCTTGGCGGTGTCGAAGTTTTTTCGGCTCTGTGCTTGGAGTCGGGGGTAGCACTCAGCCTCGTGAGGACAAGGGAGTAACTAATTTAATCGAGTACCGACCAGATTTGTATGTTGTTGTTGTAGCGGCGCCTCCTTTTGTCACAAATTCTCCTCGTCCGTGTCCTCATCCAGTAGACCCAGGAATGTAGCTGCCTCCCTTGGATGGGTCCATAGGTCCAAGGGAGTTAGTTGTGTAGGTTTGTTGGGGCAGTTGAAAATAGGTTTTACATCATGTGGTCCTTAGCCGCAACTTGGGCATGTGTCTTCAATGTCGTTGTTAATCCTGTGTTGGTAGGTGTTCAGGATCTTACTCCATCCCGATCTTGTATAACTTGTACTTTGTTTGATTTGTACCTACTTTGAGTTTGAACTACCAGATTTGTATGATTCTACTTGAACAAATCACAGTTCTTCTTTTATTGTAACATTATTATTATTATTATTATTATTATTATTATTATTATTATTATTATTATTATTATTATTATTATTATTATTATTATTATTATTATTATTATTATTATTATTATTATTATTATTATTATTATTATTATTATTATTATTATTATTATTATTATTATTATTATTATTATTATTATTATTATTATTATTATTATTATTATTATTATTATTATTATTATTATTATTATTATTATTATTATTATTATTATTATTATTATTATTATTATTATTATTATTATTATTATTATTATTATTATTATTATTATTATTATTATTATTATTATTATTATTATTATTATTATTATTATTATTATTATTATTATTATT
>NW_007377499.1:441028-461558 GCF_000475195.1 Diaphorina citri
AACAGCGCTGCCCTCGCGATACTTGAGTTTGCTCTGTTCAAAATCTATTGTGAAGTCAGCTATTAAAGTCTGGCCAAATTCGCAGTTGGACACACCAAATTCGATGGCGGGCTCTTTCCGTTATTTACTACCCACTTGAATTTGTACTCCGCCCACCCCTTCTTTCATTAAAAAATTGGTGCTTTTTTGTGAAAAAAAAAAAAAAAAAAAAAAAAAAAAAAAAAAAAAAAAAAAAAAAATCACCGAAAAACCATTTTTTTGGCTTTTTGGTTCTCTGGACAAAATTTGCACCACTTTCGTGTTCCTGGTAAAAAGACCTTTAATTTGATACCTATATAGGTCGACCAGGTTTGGATAAGTCCTTCTATGGGAACAGACACACAGACAGACGACACCAAAGCGAATACAATAGCCCGTCCCTTATACCTTTTTTTATTACTATCGTAATAATAAAGGAAGGACGGACTAAAAAGAAGAAGACAAGAGAGGAAAAGAAGGAGAGAATGGGAGAAGAAGAAGAAAAGGAGGAGGAGGAGAGAAAAGTAGAAAAAGAGGAGGGGAAGCTATTTGGAAGAAGTAACCAAGGTATACACTCGTACAAGAGACAAGATGTCAATTGTGTTTTCTTGTTCTCTTTTGACCCAAGTCAAATTAATTAGTTTCCTCTCTGATGCCATGATGGTTTGAAAAGAAATTCTCCCCGGGTTCGTTGGAAAATGAGCTCTAATTGCTTTTACAGATGTAAACTAGAAACTTTTATTCCTTCTTTTTATTTTATTTACTGTATCAAAATATCAAATGAACTTTTTACTTTCCTCTTCGTTTTCTTCTTATTCTACCTACTTCTTTTTGTACTTTTTCAGAAAACAATACACTTACAATACAGATATATATAAACATGATGGAGCCCTTTTCCCCTTTTTTAGAGACCCTTAGAGATTTTTTTCTGTTTATAATAGGTTTCGAATTGGTCTTTCTGGGGATGGACAACTGTTTTGGGAATAAAATACATGGCAAACCTACTTGATCTCAGGTCCTCACAAAACCAGTTCGCGCCGGGAATCAAACAGGCGACAACCAAATCGAAAGACGATTTATTGACCAGCTCTGAGTTTCAGATTACACTCCGCTTTCTATGCTGTTATCTACAAGAAACTCTTCTCCCGTGTATAAGAAAGCTGGAAAGTTTTTGTAATTACTGATTCTTATCTCAACATACAGTCAACGTGCGACGGTAAACCTTTAGAGGAAACTGGAAAAGATGTTCCGAAAAGAGCACAAGCTGAAGCTAAGAACCCAACAATAGAATAAACCTAACTATTCTCACTAATAACTGGATGCTAGAGGAGAAGAACAATACAACAATAGTTTTGGGCAACAACATCGTCTGAACTGTGAACAGAAAGAAAGGACCATAATGAGGTTGTTAACTACTAGGAGAAAGAATTTCATTTTGAACTTCGTACTCTTGTTTTGTTCTTGTTCTTTGTGTGCGGTAATTATTTCCTCAAATATAAAAGAAAAAGAAAAGGAAGAAGACGAGGAGGAGGAGGAGAAAGAAGAAGAGGAAGGGAAGAGATGTGGAGAGAAGGAAAGAAGATAAAGAAGAGCAGAGGAGAAGAAGAGGAGGAGGAGGAGGAGGAGGAGGAGGAGAGAAAAGTAAAAACAGGGAAGGAAGAGGATGAGTAGTAAACTAGAGCCCGTTCTCCCTTTCTTCCCAAGATAATGTTTAAGTCACCCATCCATTTATTGGCCTTTCTCGGCGTAGCTTAACACAGGTGACGCTTAAACCGGTCTGAAATTATCGACTGAAGTGTTATCTAAAACTTTCTCGCTTTGAGTTCATAGGTCGTCGCGACAAATTTTAAGATCAGAGCTCATTTGTGTGAGAAAATGTGAAAAAAATCCCCCAAAAACCAGTTTTTTTGGTATTAAAAAATTGGTGCTTTTTTGTGAAAAAAAAAAAAAAAAAAAAAAAAAAAAAAAAAAAAAAAAAAAAAAAATCACCGAAAAACCATTTTTTTGGCTTTTTGGTTCTCTGGACAAAATTTGCACCACTTTCGTGTTCCTGGTAAAAAGACCTTTAATTTGATACCTATATAGGTCGACCAGGTTTGGATAAGTCCTTCTATGGGAACAGACACACAGACAGACGACACCAAAGCGAATACAATAGCCCGTCCCTTATACCTTTTTTTATTACTATCGTAATAATAAAGGAAGGACGGACTAAAAAGAAGAAGACAAGAGAGGAAAAGAAGGAGAGAATGGGAGAAGAAGAAGAAAAGGAGGAGGAGGAGAGAAAAGTAGAAAAAGAGGAGGGGAAGCTATTTGGAAGAAGTAACCAAGGTATACTTGTACAAGAGACAAGATGTCAATTGTGTTTTCTTGTTCTCCTTTGACCCAAGTCAAATTAATTAGTTTCCTCTCTGATGCCATGATGGTTTGAAAAGAAATTCTCCCCGGGTTCGTTGGAAAATGAGCTACAGACGACACCAAAGCGAATACAATAGCCCGTCCCTTATACCTTTCTTTATTACTATAGTAATAATAAAGGAAGGACGGGCTAAAAAGAAGAAGACAAGAGAGGAAAAGAAGGAGATAATGGGAGAAGAAGAAGAAGAAGAAGAAGAAGAAGAAGAAGAAGAAAAGGAGGAGGAGGAGAGAAAAGTAGAAAAAGAGGAGGGGAAGCTATTTGGAAGAAGTAACCAAGGTATACACTCGTACAAGAGACAAGATGTCAATTGTGTTTTCTTGTTCTCTTTTGACCCAAGTCAAATTAATTAGTTTCCTCTCTGATGCCATGATGGTTTGAAAAGAAATTCTCCCCGGGTTCGTTGGAAAATGAGCTCTAATTGCTTTTACAGATGTAAACTAGAAACTTTTATTCCTTCTTTTTATTTTATTTACTGTATCAAAATATCAAATGAACTTTTTACTTTCCTCTTCGTTTTCTTCTTATTCTACCTACTTCTTTTTGTACTTTTTCAGAAAACAATACACTTACAATACAGATATATATACATGATGGAGCCCTTTTTTAGAGACCCTTCATTTTTTTCTGTTTATAATAGGTTTCGAATTGGTCTTTCTGGGGATGGACAACTGTTTTGGGAATCAAATACATGGCAAACCTACTTGATCTCAGGTCCTCACAAAACCAGTTCGCGCCGGGAATCGAACGGGCGACAACCAGATCGAAAGACGATTTATTGACCAGCTCTGAGTTTCAGATTACAGCACTCCGCTTTCTATGCTGTTATCTACAAGAAACTCTTCTCCCGTGTATAAGAAAGCTGGAAAGTTTTTGTAATTACTGATTCTTATCTGTTGCAAGTATAGAAAGAGCTTTCATATCTAGGAATGTAGGTCAACACGGATTTCTTCTTTCCCGAGCACTAAACTTCAGGTTCTGAGCTATGTACCTACGTGAGGGGCGAAGGCACCCAATGAAGTGTCGAAGCTTTAAATTGACGACTTTAGATTTAAAAAAAAAAAAAAATTGATAGAGCGAACTGTAACTGCTGAGGTCTTATCGTCCCGTAATCGAAGAGCAAAGGATAGAAGAAAGCCAGCCGTTCTGAGAACGAATCTTATCTGTTCGGGATAGAATCCGCCCCGGACGAGAATCGAATCCGCGACCTAGTGCTCACAAGGTAGACGCGCTAACTTCCAAGCTAACTAGGCTGGCTACTTTAGATTTAATTTGCAATGTTTATTCCTTTGTCCCGCGGGTTAATTCTAGAACAGGTACTGTATGTAGGTGGTTTGGTTTTCATAAAATTTCATACACATTATTGGAACACAAGAGAAAGTAATTACTGATCAGCTTCTTTGCTCTATTGGGCTCCACTATGAGCTTTATTTCTCAGGGTACATCATATGGACTTTGGTTCTTCGCCCTTTGATTTTTTTTTTGGTTTCTTTTGCCTCAGTTTTTTTCTTGCCGGTGACCATATTTTCCCTGTCCTTTTCCTCCTTTCCCCTCTGAAGGCGGCCCTGACTAGGGTTGTGACGTCACATATCAGAGTTTACCATCTTTCCTTCAAGTAGATAGCAAAAGGTATTTAAGACATTTTCCTTGAGATGTTGATAGTAGAGTATTACTTGTGTTTTCCTTTTCATATTAAAATTCTTTATATGAAATATTTTTCTGTGATACTCGTAGATATTATGTATGTACCTACCTACGAGTATCTAGGTATGTTAGTATGTTGTTTTTCCCTCTTGTAGGTATTAATTGTATGGAAAAGTGGGTGCCATCAGTGTTCCAATAGTGCTGTCCATCTCTGTGGCCGAGTGGTCAAGAGCACTGACTCTCAACCTGGAGGTGCTGGGTTCAAATCCCGGCCAGGGTGGAAATTTTCTAACTTTTATTCGTTCTTGTGGATATAGGCATGGAAAAGAATGTGCCTTGAAATAATGCGTATTAAGAAAGGCGATAGAACGTAATATAACGTATTACGAAACGCGATTGCAAGTTTTCCAGGATGCATAATGCGTAATGCGTATTGTTAGGGATAGAACCAATATCTATGTGGATTATTACATAAGCGAAAATACAAGTACCTAGCTCTATAGTCTATCTCTTGTAGGTTGGTAAATTATTGTGCTTCCTTACGCCCTCCTCGTCACACAGAGGAGATAATCCTGTCAACAAATGAATATAAAGGAGCCTAAAAAAATAGTTATCTATGTATGTTTATCAATATTTTGTGGTGATTCGCTAACTATGAGAACCAATCAAATGCCGTAATATAGGTACAGTGTAATAGAAGCATCATAAGAAGAGAATTCCAAGAAATGTTTTCCGATGTTGCCAAAGTACAAAAGGGTCTCTTGTTAAAACTCCTGAATTCGTGTTGATAAATTAATGTAGGTATTAGAAAAAAAAATCCCTTTTACAGAGTTGAGGCTAACTCACACCCAGAGGTTGATGTAATTTCTACCCCTTTGTAAATAGCTAAGTACATGTTCTGCAATAGGTACTCATATGTTGATTGATACATCGTTTGGCAAGGTTGCTTTGATATCCATCAGTCCCAAAATGTCTCAAGCTAAAGCTAACTGAGTCAGACTATAACAGGAAGATACCTACCTGTTTTTAACGAAATAAAAACCCATCGCACTATGGAGCTTACGGAATTCACAATAAATTACCTATTCCTTTTCTTCTTATTCTGCTATTTTGGCGCAATAAATCCTCTTCCCCTATTTTTTTCGTGAATTTTTTATTCTTAAATTTATTACAAGTTTAAAACAAATGGTTGGAAACTTATGGGACATACAAGTATTCTATTATTCTAATGTGAGCTCGAGGAACAATAGGTGGTTCAGCATTATAGATTATGTACGTCGGTATTATAGGAGTTGTATGAGTATCTGTCATGATTCATCTTGAGGATTTCATACTCTTGTCTATTACCTATAGCTACATACTACCTATATACTTGCCTAGCACACGTAGATGAGCTTGGAGATTCTAAAAGACATCAGTAGGACGGGACGTTGCATGCACCAGTTCCTTACGTTTCCCTGAAAATCAACGTTCAATGGGTCCATGCTGGACGGGTGACCATCGGGGCAAAGATGCTGTTGGCTATTTCGGGGTTGATTCTTGAGGACAAGTTAGTGAGAAGTGAGGATCTCAGCTGAGCGGCTGAGCTGATTGAAAATCAGCAACCTATTTACTTCAGACCACAGTTAAAAGATGCAATTCCCTTCAGAGTTTCAGAGTCCATATGTATAAAATATGCCGCCTAATTCAGACTCCTTATTGCAATTTGTAAGCTTATATTATCAGCCCAGTCCATATATTATCAGCTCAGTCCATATATTATCAGCCCAGCCCATATAATATCAGCTCAGTCCATATAATTATTATCAGTCCAGTTCATAGAGGATCTTTATAAAGTACCTATAGCTATAGAGCATGTCACATAATACATATAGAGTTATACCGACCATCAACTATCTAGAATTACCGGTATTTACCTATACTGTCTTCAAAATACCGGCATTTTCATTGTCTTCACGAAACAACCATCATAATACCACATCGTTATTATAGGAAAGGGTTGTTTGAACAAAGTATTCCGCCCTTGTGTGCTGGTTGCATTACTTGCATTCAAATAATGACCGGATTGAATATCGGTTTCTTTATAACAGAAAACTTTTCACTACCGACCTATGCCCCCCTGCCTGCTGAACGATGGTACGTACGGAAGTATGTATGTATGTTTGTAGGTACATACGTAAATTGTAATGGACCAGGCTAAAGGTCTAATTCTGATTTCATATTCCGCACTCTTCATTCCACGAATTAATGCAGAAGTGCGATGTCAACTATATGTAGTTGCATTTTGGTATTCAAAAAAAAGTGTAAAGGAATAAATATTATTAAATAAAAATAATATTAAAGGCACAGCGCTGGGTAACTCCCTCCTGGTAATGGCAGTACAATTATGGAACTCACTTCCAGCAGAGGTGCGGTGCTCACCTTCATTAAATTACTTTAAGCAAAACTATTAGAACCCAAAAAGGGACAAATCAGTGGTTGGGTGGAAGAGCTCACGTAAGTGAAAACCCTGCCACTTATAATTATGCCCTAAAATCAAATTTTAATAAAAATATTTTTGTCCTGTACCAAAATGACCTCAAGGAGTAATCGGTTCTCTATGCCAAATTCTTTTGTCGGCAAATTAAACTGCAGTTATGAATGTGAATACAAGGAATAAAAAGCTTATTCATACATTCATATTAGTTTAGTGAGATATAAAATAATGCTCGTGTTCATTTGGTTGCTAGTGCTGGTAAAATTTGAAAATATAGATACTCAATAATATTATATCTACCAATTTTCAAATTCTTTTACTATTCACACTCACTTTCCTGGATAAAAACTATAGCTTAAACATTTTGAGCTTGTCAGCCTAGTCAGCTTGGAGTGTAGCGCGTCTGCCTTGTAAGTGCCAGCCTGAGGTGGATTTTATTGTAAACAGATGAGGTTTCCTTCTCGGAACGGCTGGCTTTCTATCCAGTCTTCCTTCTCTCTTCGCTTTCGGGATGATGAGAGATCAGCAGTTACAGTTTCCCTATATCAAA
This sequence comes from Diaphorina citri, assembly GCF_000475195.1. Classification (NCBI taxonomy): domain Eukaryota; kingdom Metazoa; phylum Arthropoda; class Insecta; order Hemiptera; family Psyllidae; genus Diaphorina; species Diaphorina citri. Next base: position 448,133 of record NW_007377499.1, read on the forward strand.
CCTCTTTAAAATAGAGTTGAACAGAGAAGTACATAATCATAACGCATAATTTTCAAATGCCGTCGGCATCAGCATCCGGTTAACAAAATGTCCGACTCTATTGTTTTACAATGCCCACTCGAAGGTATATAGGTATCAGAGAAATGCTTTTAATATTTTAATTTAATATATTTTTTGCTTTATAAAAATAAAAGAAAATCTTTTATTCAAAGCTAACAATAAAGAAGAGGGGGGTCAGAAATCTTTTTTCAAATCAACCTCCGGGTAATTTCCACGATGAAGTTTCATTAATTTAATTTAATTTAGAGGCACGGAATTTGACTGGAAAGGAATTCCTATCGAAACAAGAACAAGGGAAGGGTCATTGTCACAACAGAATCGTCCCTCAATTATCTCTCTCTCCTACCTCTCCCTCCCTCTCTATCTTGCTCCTGGGGTAGAATCTTGCCATCTCTCTCTCTCTCCTTTTTAAAAATAATAAAATTTGCATATTTGATTTCAGATTTCATTTTTGAGGGTTGTGACGAGTCCGAGGAAGGGTGCCTAATATGGTACTGTGGCTTGAAAAAGGTACCTACCTATCTTGTTAGTTAGGTATTTTATTTTTTGTCCCATGTGGAAAATAAGTTATAGCAGAATAACGGAGAGACACCTCTTTTTTTTTTTTTGATGGAACATCAAACAAATATGTACCTACTCGGAACCGGAAAATCTTCAAGATTGTTTTACGAAAACCATGAAACTCTATTTCGTGTTAATATAGGCCGGACGGCTCCTTCGAACTCTTGACGTGCGCTCGATGTTATATGTTGTCAAACAAAAACAAAGTACCTATTGTGCCGATGGATTGTAAATTAATCTGGGTCTTAGAAAATGGGATACAAAATGTACTAAAAACACACACGAAAATTACTAGTGTGTAGGATTTTACAAGATATCAATATTACCTCTCTACAAAAGTTCCTAAATGATAAAGGTAGCCACATTGGTCACGTTTCCCCTGAGACGAGTACTGATAATAATTCCACATCAACATTCTATCAAAGACTTTCAAAAACCCTTTTTTTTACATCTTTTGAACAAGTTTTACTTTGTTCGGATATAATTTGCATAACTTTTTGTGTGCTTCGTCCTTTTTAAATCTTTTTCTCTTGAATTTTGAAGACAAGATAAAAGTTCCACTGCAGTTGACAACAGAAAGCTAAGCTGACAAGAAACAAAATGCTCTATTGTGTTGTAGATTTGTAGATATGTTTTGTATGTTGTATTCTACATATTGTAGCAAATGCTTCTAATTATTTTTAGTATCAGATTATTTTTAGTTTTTATGGTTAAGCTCATGTCTAGTTCTGCTTAGAAGTTCGCCATTCTCCATTGAATCTCGGATTAGGGTGTTGCTCAAGATTACCTCAGAGCTTTTTTCAGGTAGATACCTACATATATGCCTATGTTTTGTATGTTGTATTCTACATATTGTAGCAAATGCTTCTAGCTATTATGCCAAGTTCTTGGTGCAGAGCTTCAAGAACAAGAAGGTTCTAATACGAACATTTTATTTCGAAAAGTACTCAGATAAGTACTGAGAGATTAAAAATAAAATACAAAATACACATCTATAAAAGCAAGCACTTCACTAAGAAAGTGCTTCATCCTTAGTTTTTAGAAGTGAATCAAAAGCTTCTTCATTTTCTACACGTTATTTATTTTATCTATCACTTGTGCATCAGATTATTTTTAGTTTTTATGGTTCAGCTCATGTCTAGTTCTGCTTGAAGTTCGCCATTCTCCATTGAATCTCGGATTAGGGTGTTGCTCAAGATTACCTCAGAGCTTTTTTCAGGTAGATACCTATATGTATTTCTACTCTATGTTGGTATAGGTACACAAACCTACCTATACATATATTTCAATTCAATTTAAATGTCAATTTATTCGAGCTGTTCTTTCCCTTATTTTTGTTTATAAATTTTCAAAGTTTTCAAATTCGATTTGCCTACTTATAGCCGATTTTTACACTCTACTGAGTCTTCAATATCAAGAAACAAAATTCCATTTCACGTTGTACACCTTTTCAATCAAAAATACCTATAGGTACATAAGTATACAACTTGGAAGTTCCAAGACTCTGTAAGAGAATTTGGTTGAGGGACAAGGACTCTGATTGTTATAGTTTCCCTCTGTAAATAACGCTCAATAAAAAAAAAAAAAAAAAAAAAAAATTTGGTTAGGAAATCCATGTTCTGCCTATATGTTGATTGATACATCGTTTGGCAAGGTTGCTTTGATATCCATCAGTCCCAAAATGTCTCAAGCTAAAGCTAACTGAGTCAGACTATAACAGGAAGATACCTACCTGTTTTTAACGAAATAAAAACCCATAGCACTATGGAGCTTACGGAATTCACAATAAATTACCTATTCCTTTTCTTCTTATTCTGCTATTTTTGGCGCAATAAATCCTCTTCCCCTATTTTTTTCGTGAATTTTTTATTCTTAAATTTATTACAAGTTTAAAACAAATGGTTGGAAAAGTTTTGAATTTTTTTATTAGTTTTCAAAGTAAGGAATTACAATGGGCGGCTCGGCGTGCGGCTATAAGCGTGGGAGGTGGAACACTATGGGTAAAACAAATAAAGCTTCAAATAGAGGAGAAGGTGGTAATATGGCTACCTGCAGATAATATGGCCACCACCAATAAATCTATGTATATCCAGTGCAGAGTCTGAACTACTTATTCATTTTTTGAAATCCAAGAGAGAAAGAGGTAGTGGATATAGATTTATAGGGGTGGCCATATTACCAACTTCTCCTCTAGTAAATAATTAATCGATTATAAAATTATGCAAGAAAACTGTAAAAAATCTAAAACTGTGCTAATTTCCAGCTAAGAAGAACATAGTAAATACCTAACTGAAATGTTCTATCTCATTTTAGTCTCAGCTTTTTTGGAGAAAAACTTCAACTTAGAAAAAAATCACTCCCCAAACTTTCGCCTCTCTCTCTCTCTCCTTCTTCTCTCTCTCTCTATCTCTCTCTCCTTCTTCTCTCTCTCGCTCGCTTGGTATTAAACTTCTTTGCAAAATCCAGTGATTCATAGCGTTTTCTTTCGTTTGACAGTAATCCGACGTTATCTATGTGGCAGAAATGGGGTAGAAATTCCTTTCTTTTTTTCATACCAGGTATATCTTTCATTGTGAACTTTCTGTTGGGGTTTTGAAAGGGGTGTTTTTTTTTTTTTTTTTTTTTTTTTTTTTGAAAAAAATTTTTTCAGAATCATGGGTTTCGTTTGGTATAATGTTGGATTTGGAAGTTATTGCTCTTGTTCGGATTTAATCAGTGTCAAGACAAATCAGACAGTTTGTGCTGAATTGTTGATGTCACGTTTGACATTTTAGAGTACATTCTGTTGATTTGGTAAAATATCTGTTTTGAGGTTCAATGAACTGTAGAAATTACTAAGGGCTCCTATTTAGGCCCAAAAATGAGCAGATTCCCCTTAGGTACGTGCAAAGTTGAATATCGTCCTGTTAAACCCTTAAAGTTTAGAATTCGCATCTGTAATTTTTTTAACAAAATAGTCGTAAGATAACTATTAATTATTCTATTTTCCTTTTCTTTCTTTTTTTTAAATGGCTACTTTTTCTACTATTTATTTTGACTTCCACCTAACAAGGGACCAACTGAGCATCTAACTTTGCTTGAATAAAGGTATCTCTCCAATTAATTCACAGGAAAAACGTCTGCTTTACTGCTTTTGAGCGGGGGTTAATGCAAACATACTGAACATCATTTTCATTTGTAATATTGTATATATAATTTGGACCTTGATAACGTAATTATAATTATTAAGAGAATAGTTTTGAGAGAATTGTTTTAATAAAGTCGTTCATGCATAATGTTGAGAAGTTCTATTTAAATAAAACAATGTTCTCAACTTTTTTTCCTTCTTCTTATTCTCATTTTAAATGGCTACTTTCTACTATTTATTTTGACTTCCACCAAACAAAACATCAACTAGCATCTAACTTTGCCTGAATAATGATAAAGGTATCTCTTCAATTAATTCACATCAGGAAAAACGTCTGCTTTACTGCTTTTGAGCGTGGGTTAATGCAAACATACTGAACATCATTTTCATTTGTATGATTTGGACCTTGATAACGTAATTATAATTATTACGAGAATAGTTCTGAGAGAATTGTTTTAATAAAGTCGTTCATGCATAATGTTGAGAAGTTCTATTTAAATAAAACAATGTTCTCAACTTTAAGATAAAGTTAGTAACATATGCTTCTGGCAGGAACCATTTCTCCTGCATCTTTTCTTCCTCCTTATCACCCTCCTTTTTCTTCTCCTTCTTCTCTCTTCTTCTTGTTTTCTGAAGAGGAGGAGGAGGAGTCCTCTTCTTCATACTCCTTCTTTTCTTTTTACTCTTCCTGCATCTTCTTCATCTATCTCCTCCTCCTCCACATCCTTCTTCATTCTCTTTCACCTCTCATTTTTCGTATCAGAAATATTATAACGTAACTTGTCTTCAAGAAATTTCGAATAAGGAACTCTACATCTCGCTTATAAGATTATTGCACACCTTGTTATTCTCGACACATGTGTCAGAAAGTTCAAAGTTTCAACACGTCATGACGTGAAATTTATTAGACACCCTGTTGCCAATTTATCAGACACTTTGTACCACTGTTTTGACAAGGACACTTCAGGATAGCAGAAAGCCAGCCGTTCCGAGAACGAGCATCATCGGTTTAGGATAATATCCGCCCGAGCGGGAATCGGACTGGCACAAAAACTTTGAACCTATTTTCCTCAAAACTTGATTTCCGTGTTAATGCTCCTCTTGTACATAGGCGGTTCTTGCCTAAATTTTTGGGGGGGCTTGATTTTGAAGGTACACCTTCAAAATTTTGATTTAGCTTTATGTAAAAAATTTTTCTTTTTACTCTTCCTGCATCTTCTTCATCTATCTCCTCCTCCTCCTCCACATCCTTCTTCATTCTCTTTCACCTCTCATTTTTCATATCAGAAATATTATAACATAGCTTTTCTTCAAGAAAATTTCGGATAAGGAACTCTACATCTCGCTTATAAGATTATTGCACACCTTGTTATTCTCAAAGTTTCAACTCGTCATGACGTGAAATTTATGAAAATTTATTAGACACCCTATTGCCAATTTATCAGACACTTCGTACCACTGTTTTGACAGGGACACTTCAGGATAGCAGAAAGCCAGCCGTTCCGAGAACGAGCATCATCGGTTTAGGATAATATCCGCCCGAGCGGGAATCGAACCCGCAACGTAGCTCCTCTGCAAGGTAGAGCTGGCACAAAAACTTTGAACCCATTTTCCTCAAAACTTGATTTCTGTGTTAAGGCTCCTCTTGGATAAACCCCCTTCCATTATGAAGTCAGCTTTATTATTCTAGATCCCAAAAGCAATATTTTCGCTGTTCCTCGCAACATCATTTGTTTTTTATTTCTCAGCAACCATCACTCAAAGTCATCCGAAAACACATTACACACTTTGTGAAATATTATAAGGAATATTAAGGAATAAGGATGTATGTTAGGAAAAATGGTAATATATACGAAGAAGTATGTTAATATTGTTCAAGACACCTGTGCAGTACAGAATAGTATGTTAATATAAAGAACGGAAGAGCTGAAACTCTTGAGAAAATTATTAGCACAATAAATAAATACGAGGAACATGTTACTGAACATAAGGAAATAATATCAGGATGACATACTTTTCTCGGTACATGTTACCTATGTACATCCATGAAATGTGTAAAAATACCATGTATCTATATCGGTATAGGTAGAAGGTAAAGTACCCTGATCTTTCACATGTATGTGTTTGAACTTGACAAATCACTTTGCTGTAACTGATAGCTAACCTCTGGGATTCGAATTGCTGTCCCCTCGATTGTAAATCGTTACCTATGTACATGCATGAAATATGTAAAAATACCATGTATCTATCTATACCTATCTATATAGCTATATACGTAGGTAGAAGGTAAAGTATCCTGAGCTTTCACAATATATGTATGTGTTTGAACTTGACAAATCACTTTGCTGTAACTGATAGCTAACCTCTGGGATTCGAATTGCTGTCCCCTCGATTGTAAATCCAACAATGCCTTAGTAACTTTTGATTTCCATTCGTTTACAAGTCAAAATTCCTCTTAGGATGTCCTACAATTTCACAGGTGAAATAAATAAAACTGCACCTCTAGAACTGTTGATGTAGTTAGCGAGTATGAATTACAGGTGTAAGTTGCATAACATATTAACATTGCAAATCTCAGCGCTCTGAGATCCACACGAGAATTTATTTGGCTACAAGTACCTGCATTAATGAGACTAACACAGACCTGTCCTTATTAGGCAGCACCACTATATTGTTTCCTTGTAATTTCACAAGCAGAACATGGTACTTGGCACAACCCAATGGACACCAGGGTATAAATTGTTCTCAATGTCACATTGGACCTTATGTAGGTATGCCATCTACAATAGAAACAAATCTTTCTAGTCATGATAATATGTATAATTCATCTGGAGATAGAGGACTTTGTACTGAGAGCAGCAAAAGCTATTCTTGTACCTTGTCAAGAGAAGAACGGAATTGAACATAGCCAAAATTTACACCTCGGTATAGAACAAATTCATCAAAGAATTCTGCAACTTGTAGCATTGTCCCCACTCCTTCCTAAGTTAGTTTCAAATCTGTGTCCACGTTAAATCAAGAAGGGAGTAATTGGAGAATGGAACAGTTGCATTGAGGTAAAAATTATGTATAAGTAAAAGGTCGATTCCTTTGTAAAAATTTGTGAAAAATCCAAATATGAGGTGAAAACTACGAAAAATTACGGTATCATTGAGTCCATTAGAGTATTAAAGGAAAGTTCCATCCATTCTCTTTTTAATCTTATTGTAGTATATGTACGTTTTCACTTTCTCTTGAACACAACTATAACGAACATATCCAAGTTGAATACAATCCAATCAAAACGACACATACACCAAGACTCAGATACCTTAGAACTCAGAGGACCAAATTTATGTGCACTTCAAATTTATGATCCATGTTAAATTTTATTCATTTCTCAGTTACAACTTGCAAGTAACTACTCCTTCCTATGTTAGTTTCAAATCTGTGTCCACCTTAGATCAAGAAGGGAGTAATTGGAGAATGGAACAGTTGCATTGAGGTAAAAATTATGTGTAAGTAAAAGGTCGATTCCTTTGTAAAAATTTGTGAAAAATCCAAATATGAGGTGAAAACTACGAAAAATTACGATATCATTGAGTCCATTAGAGTATTAAAGGAAAGCTCCATCCATTCTCTTTTTACATGGTTTTATTAATCTTATTGTAGTATATATTATGTACGTTTTCACTTTCTCTTGAACACAACTATAACGAACGTATCCAACTTGAATAGAATCCAATCAAAATGACACATACACCAAGAGTCAGAACTCAGAGGACCAAATTTATGTGCACTTCAAATTTATGATCCATGTTAAATTTTATTCATTTCTCAGTTACAACTTGCAAGTATCAGAACTCAGAGGACCAAATTTATGTGCACTTCAAATTTATGATCCATGTTAAATTTTATTCATTTCTCAGTTACAACTTGCAAGTAACTGCACAAGTCTAATGTTACCTCTATCTCCTCATGTTCTTGATGAGCCTTACCAAATATGTCAGCTTGGCAGTTCACTACTAGGCGTGTAACTCAGAGGTCGTGGATCGTAAAAGTGTTCAGGACGTTAAAGATGGTTCCCAGTATGGTGAAGGTTGGTGAGGATGCAGTGGCAAGATGGAAGAATGATTTGAAGAACACAATATGCACGGTATGACGGATCACTGATCAGTACCTAGGATTTGGTCGTTGTCACAACTGACACGTCGCACGTTGAGTGAGACGAAACTCGATAGCGACTTTTTTACTTTCTATTACTACAGTATAGCGGAGCTATACTAGTAATGAAAGTATTGCAATCGGTCCAAATTTTCAAAATCGGGAAAGCTGTGCTAAATTCATCAAGTCTTCTACCACCAACCAGTACGTAATATCTAGTTTAACAAAAAGTACTTGTAAGGTACGTTGGTAAGTAGGTATACGTTAAGTAAAGAAAGAGCCAAAGTTCAAAGTTTCAACTTTTCTTTCTTCTTACAAAATTTCCGTTGCACTTGATACAAGAATTAAGTTAAGTAAAGAAAGAGCCAAAGTTCAAAGTTTCAACTTTTCTTTCTTCTTACAAAATTTCCGTTGCACTTGATACAAGAATTAAATTAGAACATCTCAGAGCTTTGTTCTTTTCCTTGCAATAATTTTGTGCAAAAGAAGTTTAATTAATTCCAAATTAATTTTGATAATAATTTACCAAATTAATGAGGACTTTTGTTTTCAAAATAAAAATCATGGCGATAAGAATTTCGTGTTTTCTAATTGTAATTTTAATTTTTCCGTCTTTGTGTTTCTTTCCCTCCTCTCTCCCTCTCTCTCTCTCTCTCTCTCTCTCTCTCTCTCTCTCTCTCTCTCTCTCTCTCTCTCTCTCTCTCTCTCTCTCTCTTTCTCTTTCTCTCTCTCTCTCGATTTGATTACTTTTGTAATGAATGTTTCCTCATTTAGTTTAATAAACACTGTGGGTTCTTCCATGAACAATAATTGTACAAAGGTACCTACCTGAAGTTACAAGGGATGTTAAAATTGGACTAACTACTAACTTTAAAGTTTGAATTTGAAATGTTGAACAAACTATCAAACAGGAATCAACAAAATTACATAAATACCGTAGATATGTATAGCTAATCTCATTTATTTATGGGAGAATATTATTCATGGGTCAATATATATTATCAATTGATTTTTGATTTGTTATCATAAGAACTTTTATAGGTACAATAGGTATTTAGGTATATTTTAAAGAATAAGGTAATAGATATAGGTATCTACACAATGTATTTCTATGAGAAATACATTTCTATGAGAAATACATGTACATATTTCTATGAGAAATACATTTCTATGAGAAATACATTCCGTTGTGCGAACAAAATTGCTTCTTCTTACATAAGTTTATGTAATGCAGAATGCACTTGACTTTGTATCTCCTTGTTTTCAGTGTTATCTAATATTTATGTACAATGTTTCTGATAACGAATTCTGCATATTATATTCAAATCTTTGTTTTTCTTAATTAACTTTTTCTCTTTATCGTTTTAATTCTTAAGAAGGAGAAGAAGAAGGAGGAAAAGAAGAAGAAGAAGAAGAAGAAGAAGAAGAAGAAGAAGAAGAAGAAGAAGAAGAAGAAGAAGAAGAACTTAAAAATAAATGCGTGTTTGAAGATCCCAACTTTAATATTTTACAAGCACTCGTGTGTTCCTAATGTAGAAAATGAACAAATGAACAAAATTTTGTCTCTTAATTATTTCTCTTCATATTGGACTTGGTACTCGTACCATATTCAAAGGTTGATGTAACTTTTTCTTTTTCTTTTGATGAATTTTCAGATTAAAAATTAACCTACACTGAGAAAAAAAAACTAGGGTGCCGGCAGCCCAATTGGGTGACTGGATTCCGGCACTCTAATATATTGAGCTCTGTATCAGGAAGCTCGACACTATAATATAGCATTCTAACAGCGAAATCAAGGGAAGTAAGTAACCCAATAATAGAGTCCTTCCACCCTAAACTTGTGGCACCCTGTCACTATTTTTTTACTTTCTATTACTATTTCTCAATAATATCTAAATGAGTCAGACTAGGTATAAAGAATTAAAGTCTTTAAGAATAACTCGTTCAAGTTTCGTTTCGGAAGTTCCTACATTAATAGTGATTCAGTGACTCAGTCAGTAATCATTACATTACCAATTCGTTCCACGTTAGTTCAGTTTGTTCATGGAATCTCACGTTCTCTGTTGTATTGAGCAATGCCGCCACATTACTACCGGTAACACTCTGAATACTCTGATGACCTTTAATGAAAGACCTACTTAGGTGTCTTTTACCAGTGTACACTAGTCGACCCATCACCAAAAAGTTTCATTGAAGGTCTTTCTCTCTTTTTTTTTTTTTTTTTTTTTTTTTTTTTTTTTTTTAAGGGGTTTGTAAACACGAGGGAGGGGGGAGAGGGGGAAAAGATGGGAGGGGGAAGAGAGAAGATGGGAGAAGGGGAGAGCTTTTGGTTAAACTGACAACATCGGCAACACTGCATACAGAAGCTGCAAGCTTTCGCTTCGAGCGTGAATAATATGGCATGTGTTAGTGAAAACACTGCTCCTACCCCGCTAATATATAAGATTTATAAGAAGGAAGAGGCGTAGGAGGATAAGGAGTAAGAAGTGTAGAGGAATTAATACTTGGAACCAAGGGAAAGAGACTTGGAGTAGGAGAAATTGTAGAATAAACAAGAGACACAAAACACGAGATGGAGAAGGCTTTAATACTCTTCAGTGAGATATTATGTCTGAGGGTCTGAGAAGAGAGAACAATATACTCGTACATCAAATGGCTCAAATATGATGGTGAAATATCCAGAGATGTCTCTCACAGGCAAAGAAATAAAGAAAGCAAGAGGAAGGAGAGAAAAATAATAATAATAATAATAATAATAATAATAATAATAATAAGACGCACTATACCAACTAAGCTAACTAGGCTGGCGGTCTTTCTCTTTAGCTCCTGATAGAACTTAATTTCTATTCATTTTCTCGCCAATGTCTTTTACAAGAGAGAGAGAGAGAGAGGGTTGAGGGAGGGAACTGTAACAAAGGAGGTCTTATCATCCTGAAATCGCAAAGAAAAAAGGATAGGATTACAGGATAGGAGATAGCTAGTCGTTCCGAGAACGAGCTTTATCTGTTTAGGATAGAGTTCACCGCGGGCTGGAATCGAACCCCGGACCTAGCCCTTACGCGGTCTTTAGTTGGTGATAAAAGTTGCAATTAATTTTCTAGCAAACGTCTTTGAAATAGGAGCTCTTCTTGATAAGATCCTTACTTCAAACATGGTTACTGTATTGTTACAGTCCACTCTATAATCCTCACAAACATTAGACTTCCTGCAGTTCTTACATCATCTCCTTAAACGTCTTCCTCTACATCTCCCAATACCACCCCCTCCATCTTCTCCTTACCCAAATATCACCACCTCCACCATCACCTCACCTACCACCTTCCTTCTCTCCATCTCCTTACACTTCCACTTCCATCAGGGAGGAAATCAGTTGACAATGAAACATTATGGAATGTTGAATCTCAAAGTAAGGCTATATCTTGCGTTTTGTACAGGGCTCTTGAGAACGCATTGCTTTGAAGTGAAGAGTAAAGAATACCCACCCAGGCAATTAGAAATCCGAATTGGCCTTTCAGCAGAGGTTGTTCAATTCTTCTCTTTCCTACTCAGAGAACTAATTACTTAGCTCTCTCTCTCTCGTTGTTCTGTTTAGAGCTTTCCAACCTCTTGTCAGGAAGAGTCAGCGTTGCTTAACATGGGTGTCAGTGTTGTCTGGGGGACTCTGAACTCTGAAGTTGAAATTGAAATGCCCGTCAGTCGAAGCAGAGATGTTTTCTTTCTTTGAAATCTAGCATTCTGGCATACCCTAAGTTTATTCAGATTTCAGCAGTTTAAAATGATGTCACCTGGAACTAACTTTACTAATAATAATAATAATAATAATAATAATAGACTTTCGAGTGAAAGGTAACCACTAGGCGAGGTTAACGCCGGAAGAGTTCTCTATCATATAACCCTTGGAGCACCATTATTATGTGGTCAGACTCTCAAACAAATAATGAGGATTCAATTGACCCCCAAGTTGAGAGCCGCTGCTCCAAAGTCTAGACTTGTAACTTGCAGCTATCTTTTGTTTCAATTTGAACACTACTTGACTTCTTCCCCTCTCTTTCTTTACATTCCCCTTTTCTTTTCTTTTTTTTTTTTTTTTTTTTTACCTTCTTTTACCTTCCCTTCTCCTACCCCGCTCCTATCATTCTCCGGCCTTGTCCTGTGAGAAGAATGCCATCTGTGAATGGTTATGTAATTATACATAGATAGTGTACATAGTTATGTAGTATACATTGTGTTTGTGTATCATTATCCAGTAGAGGGGTGGGAGGTAAACAAATATCAAGTACCCGGGAGCTCTCTTCTTGCGGTAAACTCTGGGATTTTCCTCATTTTCGTCAGAAGATAAATATAACATTTCAAAGAACTGTTTCAAAGAGAGATGTGTCACGTATTTGGGGTTTCAAACATCTCCACCAAAAGTTGGTACCTACCATAAATGTACTTGTTACTTGTACGTCGCGTCGTGTCGTTTTGGAAACTCCGACCTATTACCTAGTTATTGTTATTGTATTTTTAATTAGGTCTATATTGTAATAGAGTTGTCACAACTTGTAATGTGGACCTGTAAATAAAGCAAATTCAAATTCAAATAGGCATATTAAACGAGTAACTTTCCTCTTGTAGTTTTGGCATCTCCACCAATATGTAGGTATCTGGTAGGTATGTAACTGTAGTTTTGTAACTTCCGCCAATATTTTTTACTGTTATACCTATATTTTTTGTATCTACCTAGGTATATGTAGCATCCACCAAATTAATAATATTATAATAATTAATTATCATAAGTAAGTACCTAGGTAGGGAGCTGTGCTAAATTCATCAAGTCTTCTACCACCACCTACGTAATATCTAGTTTAACAAAAAGTACTTGTAAGGTACATTGGTAAGTATATAGGAAGTGTGGGTAATATGGAACCCCCTTTTGTTTTTTGGCTATAACTACCAACTTGTTTGGTATGGAAAGCTGAAATTTCAGCCCTAAAAAAAGAGACAAAGAGAGGAAGGGATGGAGAAAGAGATTGGGCGAAGGAGAGAGGGAGATAGAGAGAGAATAATTATGTAGGTGACCAAGTTATTATTGAAAAATCCATCTAGGAGGTACATGGGATCTTGGATCTGGAGTTGGCACCTTCACTGTGGGCTTTGTACATCCATTAATCTGGATTCTGGAGATGTGTGAATCTTCATTTGACTGCAATAAATTCTAGGGCTATAAAAACAGAGGGGACTGTGACGAGAATAGCGCCTAGCGCTTAGAGCAGATTTAGGGAAGTGACGATAGAGGGAAGTGTCGACTTCAAATCGCATAGAACTGAGATTACTGAGAGCGGAAAGCTCTATGCTCTTTGCTCTCCGCTCCACTGTTTATCTGTTCCTAATACATTGGACGGATCCGTCCACAATGTGTCTCCTTCTCCTCCTTCATATCAGCTATTTTTCCTTTTCTCACAGTTAGGAAGTTTTGTTCGGGAGAGCAAGGACGAGTAAAAGATTTTTTTTTTTTTTTTTTTTTTTTTTTTTGGTTTTGGTTCGACACACCCC
>NW_007377499.1:461601-467305 GCF_000475195.1 Diaphorina citri
AGGGGGTTTTTTTTTTTTTTTTTTTTTTTTGGCATTGGTTTGGCACTAAGCCTCGACCATACAGCCAGAGTGGATGTGTTTATTAAAAATGACTTTTTAATAGCTTTTCATATTATATAATTATGTCGCTTTTAACAAAAAAATGGAATAGATGACCATAGGATTTATCTGTTAGTAAAATGGTTTTAAATGAAAAGGGGTGTTGAACTAAAGGCTCCAATGCGCGAAAAAGTTTTTCCCTTTGAGGAATATATTTTTTACACATCATCACGATGTGCTCTATGTCCTCCTTCTCCCCACATAGGGAGCATAAAAAATTTGGTTCAATATTTATTTTGTACAGGTAGGCTTTACACAGGGCATGGTTAACTCTCAATCTTATATTATAAGAACGAGATCCATTCACAGTTCACATTTCACACACTGATCGCTCTATCTCGAGAACCACAACACCTAGAAAGCTGAAATTTGGTAGGAATATTCCTTTTATGGTCTAGGTGTGCAATAAGAAAGGATTTTGCGAAAATCTAAACCGATCCTGAGATAGGTATAGTGTATGTTTAATGTTTCTTTCTAGGAAGGCTTTGATATCTGATGGGGTGATCTTATAATCGTGAGGGGAGTTACCATAGGTTGTGGCATGTTTGGCCCATCGGTCTACTTCTTGGTTGCCCTTGATACCTGCGTGACCTTTAATCCAGGCTATTTTAATCGAAGTTCCCAAACCTGTCAAGGACTTGTAGGTTTTCAAAATGTCTAAGTGTAGGTGAGTAGGATTAATGTTTAACGGGTTTTTAGTTAGGATTTGAACAGCACTTTTACAGTCGGTAAGAATGAGAAATTTATTATTGTTTTGATTAGTTTCGTTTTTTATTTGTTTTAACGCTTCGTATATGGCAAACATTTCGGCTGAATAGGTAGAAGTGGCAGGGTGCAACTTGAAACATGCGTTGGTCTTATCGGATGAATTAAACCACGCCGCTCCTACTTCTTCCTCTCTTTTAGATCCATCTGTGTAAAACGTGATATATCCTGGACATTTCTTTAGTATTTCGTTTTGCAAGGTTGAGTCTTGGGCTATTTCCGGGAAGGATCTGTACTCATAAAATTCTTCAGTTGAAAGAGAAAGTTTTCCTATTTCATATTCATTGTCGAAAATAAGAGGTTTATTACTCGTGGCGATGACTTTTCCAAAATTATGTGCAATTTTACAGAAGCTGTCTACCATAGGGGGCGTTGGTTTCATCTTACAATAACTTGATGTCATGTGAGTGGTTACTAGAATGTTTAATTTACATGCCAGATGATGTTGGGAAGATATAAGTTTTAATACAAATCTATCGACAAGTAGGTAGATTCTTTTACTACAGGGAATTTCCCGGCACTCAACTAGGATATTGTCGATAGGAGTACTATTCAAGTAACCCATTGCTGCTCTAAGCGCTTGATTTTGTGATTTGTCTAAGTTCTTTAATTTTGTGGAACAGGACTCAGCGTAAAAAATAGCACCGAAATCTAGGGTTGCGCGTATTGTAGCTTTATAGTGAGTAAAAGATTACAGTTAGAGATATTTACCGTGCACGCGAGTGAAATTGAACATGATTTTGGTATGAACTATGATGACTCAATGCTACTGGAATAGCGACTGATTCCGATTTTCTTCTTCCCCGATCTTCTTGGTGTAGGCGGGAGGGGAAAATATCAGCTGATGCGCGCGCGGCGAGATAAGGTGCGTTTACACGCGCGCGGAAAAGGGCGTGTTTACACGGTTTAGGATAAAAGGATCGGAGAGGAAACCGACGTTGTGGTTGCCCTAACAAGTTTAAATCCAGAAATAAAGACATATATAGGTATACATACCTTTTAAATCAGTAGATATAGGTAATAGGTACATAGCTGATGGTATTATTAAAATAAAAAGGATCAAATTGGAACCCTCCAAATAATAAAAATTATACTCGGTATTGTAATCCATTATGTCGGTAACCCACCGAGTAAGTCTTTATTACAGAATAATCATTATGTTGATCTAATGACAAATAATACTCGTAATAAAACCCTTTCCTTTGATAAACCATTCCATGCCGGCGGCAATAAACACACCAGAGACAAAGTAAGTAGAAGGATTTGGAAGTAAAAAATATAATTGTGAGACGTTCTATTAATAAAAAATCAAGGAATAATTGAAAATAGAGGTAAAACCCTTTTCCTAGATTTTTGTCCTCCAGGGTGGTTGGGTAGCGATTCGTAACGCCCAGTTAAAGATAAATGTGAGACGGGAATGATCCATCACTGTCAATGAGGAATATACAGTCAAGAAAATAAGAATGGCAGTCGTGTTATGTGCACACAGATGTTTTTTGTTAATTCTTCCCATTTTATTCTTTGCTCTTTTTTACGCAAGCAGGGGCTTTGTGATTTGCTCTACAATTAATCCATTTTCTGGTTTATAGGTATGCATATTTGCATATGACAAAATGACATAGGTACAGACCTATTACACATATGTAGGTATTGGATTACCTACAATTAAAATCTAATAATACCTAATAGTCATACCGATCATTATTTGCATTTATAATAATAGTCATGTATGTGTCTATGTAAATCATATAGGTACTCACTTCTTCTACTCATACAATCCACAGTCTCAGGTATCTTGTGTAAGATATCTGAGACTAAACACATCTCCAGAATCCAGATTAATGGATGTACAAAGCCCACAGTGAAGGTGCCAACTCCAGATCCAAGATCCCATGTACCTCCTAGATGGATTTTTCATTACTAAAACGTGATCACCATTTCAATAGGCAGAAAACTATAGGTACAATCAACCTTGTATAAAGTCTCAAATACAATGAATAACAAACTCTCAGAATTCTCAGATAAAATGAATAACACCACACTGAAAAGAAACCGAAAGTTTTAGACGTAATGGAATTTGAACCAGACAAATAGCTGTCCTGATAATGCAGCCAAGGTTATAGCAACCATACACCGAAATGATTCGACTCATTAAATGTTAAATCTGACCAATTAATAATCCCTCTGTTCAGGTGTCAAAATATTACGTCAGGTATTGTGAAGAAAGTGAAGTCAGGTTTATCAATATCAACTTGGAGGTGAAGTCAGATTCTACATATACATATTAGCTTGTAGTACATAGAACTGAATGCATATAACTGAATTAGGTTTTGTTGAACTTTTAATAGAGGGCCTTGACTTTTATTTTAGGAATACCTCCTATACCTACCTACTTTTACGCTTATGTCATATAGGTATGCGAAATGGGTTGTTATTGGAAACTTTATCCTCATCGAGGTCCTATAATGCATCCTATAAGTGGGTTCAATGTTGTTGCACAAAATTCTATACCTATATATCCTTTTAGTAGCATATCTTCATCATAACAAACCTAAATGTTTACCTATTCTTTGAAGAAACAAAAGCATTGACATCTCACAGTCAGAAATGTAGGTAGGTACTAGTATATATTATACCTATTAAATGCTCATGAAGTCATGACAATGACACCCCTGATATATGGAACAAATACCTACGAAAGAGAGAAATGGTGGAGGTGCCTAAGGTACCAAATTTCTAATTACAGAAAGAGATGAGAGAAATAGGGAGAGAGAAAAATAGGAGAGAAATAACTACAAATACCTACCCCATCTACATCGACATTTCTAAATTAAACTGCAGGGTAGGGAACTACCTCATACTAACTACATTTCTAATTAAAGAATAAACGCAGAGAGATAATGAAATAGGTTTAAACATACACTTCAATATGATCCACAGGTATATAGGTAGTAGGTATATCTAAATGTCTATATCAGGGATGTCAAACTCAAAATGTATAGAGGGCCATTTTTGATATTTGTAATTTGTTGAACATTGGCGGGCCGCAGGTATTCACCCCCCCCCCCCCCCCCCCCTTTACCTAACATTTCACTGAAAAATATCGAACAAGTAATCGAGCAGACCTTTAGAACTGAATGACATCATTATTAAGAGAGATAAAGCGAGAGAGAGGGAGAGAGAGACAGAGATGATGATACCTAGAAAATCATCATCATTTTAATAATTTATTATCATCAGTCCTCATTAAATTTTACTAGCTGAATGGATAATAATTTCAAAATATGAAATTGTAACTTGGAGTCTTTCATTTCACTCTCTTTGAACTGAAATAAAAAATTGATCAGCATGTCTTTTGTCATCACTTCCTAATTTAAATAGAATTCAATATTTAATTCATTTCAATTTTTAATTTATCGCAAAAAGTTATCGTTTTTGGAGACTCCAAATAAGATTATCATTTTCCAAGTTAGCGGTTAGGCCGGTTAGCCTTTATGTTAGACCAATAGGAGATGTTTTATTGTAGTCTAGGTACTACAGACATGTTAGGTATTAGAACCAATCTCATGAACCCTATTCCAGATCCCTACACCCTCCCTCACAATACTCCTGCACCCTATCAATATCCCTACAGTCCCTACATCCTACCACAACTATACCAGTATCCCTACCTCTGTCACAATCCATATGAAATTCATCAATATCATGAACAAAGTTAGGTATATTATTCCTTCCTGTTACCCCCACCCCTGTCCTCTCTGGAGGTAAATTCCCCCTCTCCTCCCTAGGGACCCCTTCCTCCCTATAGCTACGGGTTCAGGGCCCCCTCTCATTTCCTATGGGGCTGGATCCTAATATTCGGAAGCTTATGAATTATTGTTCACAAATAATGCACGGGAGATTTTAAGCGCCGCTTACACTATGACCGCCACGCCAGGATGTTTCCGTGTTGAGGCCCCGGTCACTTTTTTGTTGTTATCTTGAATAAAAGTTTACAAAGTTAGGTGCCTGCCTCGGTGGCTTAGGAGCTCGCCTGGAAAACAAGAGGACGCAAGTTTAATTCTAGTCGAAGCGAAAAATTATAATATCCTGTAGTTTGAGGATAATAATAATGATTTAGAGATCTTTCAACATGACACTGTGAAGTCGGGATTGGATACCCATTATTAGCCTACAAGAAGAATACTAGAACGGTCAAACTGTTTTGACTTTACGGGACAAAGCTCTACCGCGCTCCTCAATAGACTTATTATAGATACCAGAGAAATCCTCTTAAATTTATCTAGTATGAAAATTGGAAACCGATTCAAGAAAAGCTGAGTTTCTATCACACATTGCATAATATGAGCTGGACTGTGACCTCTTATCGTGTGAACCCGGCTTTAACAACCTAGGTGCTGAATAAATTATTGTTTTCAATTAATCTTCACATTTATTATTCTGCACTGGTATTTGCATGAGCTGCATGATCAGTGGTGGAGGGTCATTTTTTTCATCATGATCTTAATTTCAGTGCCTGCTGAGAAAAATGTAGGGGGAACCTACCTAGGAATCTAATGTGAAATGGAAACAGACAGCTAGCAGCTGTAGGATGATAAACGGTTTGTCACTTTTACTTTCCCTCAAGCCAGCCAAGTTAGCTTAGTTGGTAGTGCGTCTGCCTTGTAAGCGCTAGGCCGCGGGTTCGATTCCCGCCCGGGGCGGATTTTATTCTGATGGGATAATGTTCGTTCTCGGACCGGCTGGCTTTCTCCTATCCTGTCTTCCTTCTCTCTTCGATTTTCGGGACGATAAGACCTTAGCAGTTACAGTTCCCTCTGTCAAACCTCTTTAAAAAAAA
>NW_007377499.1:467703-481919 GCF_000475195.1 Diaphorina citri
GAAAAGAGCGCACAAAGAAAAGAGAGAGAGAGAGAGAAAGAGAGGGGGGAGAGAGAGAGAGAGAGAGAGAGAGAGAGAGAGAGAGAGAGAGAGTAAACATCTCAATGGCTTTCACTAGTCATTGCACACACTCCTAATAATAAAATAGCCTGAACAATATTCAAAAGCCAAGATCCTCTCTCCCTCTCTCTCTCTCTTTCTCTCTCTCTCTCTCCTTCTCCTTCTCTCTCTCTCTCTCTCTCTCTCTCTCGATTGTGAAAGTGAAAAGTCAAATATTGACTAAGCCTCCCCCCCCCTTTCCCTTCTCTCTCTTTAAAAAAATAAAAAAAAATGTCTGCCTAACTGCCTACCAATATAAAACCGAAAGTAATGGATGCAAGTTAATAGATTTAATTAATACTCGTATTTAGCTCCCATTCCATACCCTTGTATTGTTTACCCATCAATTATGACATTAGAATGGTCTCGTTGGCGCCTAACATTAGCTTTTAATACATTATGTAGGGTTAACTTTATGGCGAGGGCTTTCCAGATGATGGCAAATATTATAATAGAGGTTTCCAGAGGAGCATACCTACACATCAGGATAGGGCTTTCCACTCTTGGAATTTGGAATCTTCTCTTGGATCTCACATAAAATTTTCAAACTCACCAAATGAACCTATTATCTTTTGCTGAAGTAGGCACATCATAAGGGGTGGATTTAAATGTTAAAGTTAAGACGAAAATAAAATTATTTTTTGATTAGGTATACTTCTCAAGTAAAGATTCGTCACTCTCTCTAGTGCCCATCAACGTTCAAAAGACTTTCACCAATCATAATCGTTATAGGCAGAACTGTAAACAGGGATGGGAAGACAAGACAAATGAAAAAAAAAAATCATTAGTTTTTAGAGTAAAATAAATTGCGGATAGAAACTCCGAGAAATGATACAATAAATAAGTATAGTTTATATTTTGTTCTTGTATTATTATGTACTTTATTTGTCTTTAACTTACTGAACATTTTTCAAAATACGCCCTGATTTGTGGGGATTCCGTCAAAATGAATAAGCAATACAAGAACGAAAAAAAAAGCTTAAAATGAACCAACAATACGTTATATCAGTGTTCATACCTACAATGATAGCATCAATCAAGGTTTTATTTATTCATAGAACAATGAAGAAATTATAGACTTGAGAGTCATGAGACTAATCTTAATCTTAAGAGTAGGTAGGTATCTTTAATTTAGTAGTTTGCTATAAGAGGACAATACATATAGCATTGGGACGGAGACCTTATGTACAAAAGAAAGAAAATGTCTCCGAAAAGAATTATCGGAAAAATTCAGACTCAGCTAAAACTATAATAGAAAAGTATAAATAATAAGGATATAAATTACATGATTGTTCTCTCTGACGGCAAATATTTCAGTCCATACAGGATTTATTGTATGGAAAGATAAATTGTTTGGTGCTTTGGGCAAATATATTGACATTCGCAAAGTTGACTTCCTCTGATTTAACGTCACTTCCAAATTTTTAAAGTGACGGGGGTTTTACCTTCTCTATTTGGCTACAAGCTATGTACCGTGTACCCGTCTATTGACTTGCCT
Source organism: Diaphorina citri (assembly GCF_000475195.1). Classification (NCBI taxonomy): domain Eukaryota; kingdom Metazoa; phylum Arthropoda; class Insecta; order Hemiptera; family Psyllidae; genus Diaphorina; species Diaphorina citri. The sequence continues at coordinate 469,301 of NW_007377499.1, forward strand.
CGGTGGTGTAGTGGTCAAGGCGCTCGCCTGGTAAACAGGAGGGTGTGGGTTCAATCCCAGCCGAGGTATGGAATTTTATCCTCAATATAATTTGAGAATTTGACCACATAGGGTTGGGACATCGACATCGATGTTTTGAAAACATCGATACATCGGAACAAAAACATCGATGTTAACATCGATGTTTTTGTTCCGTGCAATAACAGTAAGAATAATAATGTGTTATAATAATTACAGTTTGTCTCCAAGTTTACAGGAATAGGTATGAGTTGAATTAAAGTTGAGCAGTTCGAGGAGTAAGTAGGTAGGTAATGAAATACAGAACCCATCTAATTCATTCATTATAGATATGTACCTACCTACCGCTTCTTCTTCTTCTTAAGATACCTAAAAAACTGATTACACAAAATTCAACTGATGTGATCATCATCATGGCGATGCGTACTTTGTTTGTGGCAATCCTGAATAGTTGTGCTAGGCTGTTCTCAAACCAGGTTCTGAGGTTTGCCAGCCAGGAAATTCTTCTTCTTCCTGGAGTTCTTTTTCCTTCTATTTTTCCTTACAGGATGCGTTGGAATAGCTCATATCGGTGGTGGTTCCGCATTATATGTCCCAGGTATTGGAGTTCCGGCATTTTATGGTTTTCACTAGTTCCGGCTCTTTTTTCTTTCTTCGTTTCTTCGCAGCACTTCAGCATTTATTATCTTCTGTGTCCACGATATTCCCAAGATACTCCTGTATAGCCAGAGTTCGAAAGCTTCTATTTCAAGAGTGGTTGCTTTTGTTAAGGTCCAGGACTCAACTCCATACAAAAGAACTGAGAATATATGTAGCATCTTAGTAGTCATATGTAGTATCTTAGTTAGAGGTTGTGACTCTTGAATGCTGTCTTCATTGTGTTGAAGGCGTTTCTGGCTTTCCCTATTCTACATTTGATCTCTTGTGAGTTATCCCATGTCTACCGCTGAATATTATCAATGGAATGATTGAAAATTTATTAAATAAATAGATACGTACGTATAATCTATTTATTTATTCCTTTCTTTCTCCCGTAAACTGTCTGAATTTAATTAGTCAATTTGTATGGACCCGCCCAATTTGTATGGACATGATCCCGTATTTAGACAGTAACTATTTAGCTATATTTGTATGATCCCGCCCAATTTGTATGGACAATCAATCTTTGATTTTACAGGTTTAGGAGTTTTGTCATCTCCACCATTTTTGCTCAAAACGTTCTAATGTAGGTGTATCTGTATAGTAGGATTGACCGATAATCGGTACCTACATATCTCTTTTCTGCTGTATTTTTTTTTTTTTTTTTTTTTTTATTTTAAGGAAGCTAACTAGGCTGGCTTGATCAGTAAATCAGTAAATCCGTCCATATATACTGGGGGAGTACTCCTTATTATACTAGGGGGGTAGCTTCCCCTAACACACGGCAATGTTATCATTATATCATCAAGAGGGAGAGGAGAGATTCTCTCTTATTAGGCCGCATAAATAATTTCACAGCCAGACATCCTGGTAGGTATAAGCCGGCCCTAATCCTGAAGGCTTTGAAAACAGGTAAAATACAAAAGAGCAAAAGGGATTCCGACACAACTACCTATGCTAGCATGTTCCTGTGTAAATCTTCATTTCTCAATTAGAACAGGAAGAGAAAGCTTTGTTTATACAGGGTCTATCAACCACATTATTTATTTATTTTTATTTCAAGAGATTTGATATAGAGGGAACTGTAACTGTTAAGGTCTTATGAGAGAGAAAGAAGACAGGATAGGGAAAAGCCAGCCGTTCCGAGAACAAAAATTATCTGTTTATGTTAAAATCCACCCCGTGCGGGAATCGAACCCATGATATAGCTCTTACAAGGCAGACGCGCTTCCAAGTTAACTAGGCTGGCGAACAAATCATAAATCTGTCTACTGAATTGGCTGAGAAAAAGTGGACTTGAAATATCATGTAGATAAATGGGATTGTTCTTTTTTTTTTTTTTTTTTTTTTTTTTTTTTTTTTTTTTTTTTGAGATAAATCCATTTAAAAAATACCGGTAAATCCTGAAATCTGACGTCACGGCATACGCTCCTGTAGACGATGACGTCACATCAACTCTCCCCAGCGAAGCTCCCTCGCAGGCAACACATTAATGTGTTTGTGCGCATACGTTTCTGCGCATTTCTTTCTGCTCCTCCCCAAGCGTGCTTGCATACTGGCGCCACCTAGCGGACGAAAAAAACAACTGCGTAAAGTCTGACGTCACACATCTTTGAACTCTTTCATTTATTGCCGCAAAGTGCCGGTGTTGTATAAAAGATAAGGGTAAGTTCTATATAAACAATATAAAAAATGGTATTAAATAGATATAGTTCGAGTAAGTAATTGCTAATATGTTTATATAGGTAATAGGGTAGGTACTGGTACTACTGGTTATTTATAGATAATGGCGGTATATTGTCAATAGATCAGTTGCGCTTACTTGGGTGATGTTTCAAAGTCATAGAGCAGGAAAAATGAGGACCACCGGAATTTTTCTTTTTCTTCTATCTACACTACTAGATAGAATGAGAAGGAAGATGCGAGAGAGAGAGAGAGAGAGATAGAATGAAATGTAAGATGCGAGAGTGAGAGAGAGACAGAAGAAAAGAGAATAGAGAGAGACAGGATAATATTGAAAAGATAGGAATAGACAGAGAGGGAGAGAGGAAAAATTACAAAAATAGAGAAAATTTTCAAGAATTGTTGTGACATGTATTTGACATAATATTAACAACTTTGTTGACATCAGTCTCTCTCTCTCCTACACATACTCGTTGTATGCATCTGTCTCTATCTTTTTCTAAAACACTCTCTCTGTATTCTATATCTGTCTTTGTCCCTCTCTCTTTGATCTGTGCATGTGTCTCTACCGATCACTTTCTTTCTGTCTCTCTCCCTCCCTCTCTCTATCTATGTTTCTGTCTCTCTCCCTCCCTCTCTCTATCTATGTTTCTGTCTCTCTCCCAAATGCATACGAGTGGTCCATAGATTTCTTACGAGATCACGTGATCATACACTAGACACTACTAATCATTGAGATCATATCATCTGTTTAGGATAAAATACTCCCAGCCCGGAATCGAACCCACGACCCACCGCATACCTTACGTGGCAAACGAGCTACTCTGCCTATTGGATGCCTTCACAGGCATGTCATTGTAAATTTCTAAAGTTAGTAAGCCAGCCTAGTTAGCTTGGTTGGTAGTGCGTCTGCCTTGTAAGCGCTAGGCCGCGGGTTCGATTCCCGCCCAGGGCGGATTTTATCCTGATGGGATGATGTTCGTTCTGCGAACGGCTGGCTTTCTCCTATCCTGTCTTCCTTCTCTCTTCGATTTCGGGACGATAAGACCCTAGCAGTTACAGTTCCCCTCTGTCAAACCTCTTAAAAAAAAAAATAATAAAATAAAGTTAGTAACAAGTACTCCCCTCATATTAACAAATTTTATTATTCTTCTTGATATTCATAAGTTCATAACATAATATACCTATGTACCTATCCTCCAAGATAACAATATGAAAATACTCTGAAGTTCATTCCTAATTTCCTACCCAACTAAAACCTCTATTGAGAATTTTCCAAGGAGTACATACTTTACCTAAGGAGTACTTACTTTACCTAAGGAGTACTTACCTATAGGTACCTACTTAACTTACCATTTTCTTTTACTTGTACATTGTACAGCCAGAGTAAAGTGCTCTTTGTATGAAACCCCCTTGACAATATCATACTGATTTTGAAACAGTATACTTACCTATCTACCTACCAACCCCTAAGTAGATAACTTCTTGAGCTTGATAACATTGATAACAGACCGGCTTGTATGAGTTATTTAGTAAAGTGAGTACCTAACTAAACTTACTCAAGTATAACCAACCAAGTACCTATGTACTTACCTACATACTCCTTTTTTTAAGAAAGAAAAAAAAAAAAAAAAAAAAAAAAAAAACTCAGAGTTCTCCCCTCCCATTTCTTTATTAAATCTCTCTCTCCCCTTCCCCTCTCTATTTTCTCTCACTCCTCCGACCTTTCAACCTTTTCTCTTCCTCGCTCCTTTTCCCTCTTCTTTCTCTTACATTTCCCTCAACCTCTCCCCTCCCTATATCTCTCTCTTCTCTCAATCCTTCAACCTTTCAACCTCCTCTCTTCCACTCCCTCCCCTCTGTCTCTCTCTTTCTTCTCTCAATCCTTCAACGTTTCAACCTCCTCTCTTCCACTCCCTCCCCTCTGTCTCTCTCTTTCTTCTCTCAATCCTTCAACGTTTCAACCTCCTCTCTTCCACTCCCTCCCCTCTGTCTCTCTCTTTCTTCTCTCAATCCTTCAACGTTTCAACCTCCTCTCTTCCACTCCCTCCCCTCTGTCTCTCTCTTTCTTCTCTCAATCCTTCAACGTTTCAACCTCCTCTCTTCCACTCCCTCCCCTCTGTCTCTCTCTTTCTTCTCTCAATCCTTCAACGTTTCAACCTCCTCTCTTCCACTCCCTCCCCTCTGTCTCTCTCTTTCTTCTCTCAATCCTTCAACGTTTCAACCTCCTCTCTTCCACTCCCTCCCCTCTGTCTCTCTCTTTCTTCTCTCAATCCTTCAACGTTTCAACCTCCTCTCTTCCACTCCCTCCCCTCTGTCTCTCTCTTTCTTCTCTCAATCCTTCAACGTTTCAACCTCCTCTCTTCCACTCCCTCCCCTCTGTCTCTCTCTTTCTTCTCTCAATCCTTCAACGTTTCAACCTCCTCTCTTCCACTCCCTCCCCTCTGTCTCTCTCTTTCTTCTCTCAATCCTTCAACGTTTCAACCTCCTCTCTTCCACTCCCTCCCCTCTGTCTCTCTCTTTCTTCTCTCAATCCTTCAACGTTTCAACCTCCTCTCTTCCACTCCCTCCCCTCTGTCTCTCTCTTTCTTCTCTCAATCCTTCAACGTTTCAACCTCCTCTCTTCCACTCCCTCCCCTCTGTCTCTCTCTTTCTTCTCTCAATCCTTCAACGTTTCAACCTCCTCTCTTCCACTCCCTCCCCTCTGTCTCTCTCTTTCTTCTCTCAATCCTTCAACGTTTCAACCTCCTCTCTTCCACTCCCTCCCCTCTGTCTCTCTCTTTCTTCTCTCAATCCTTCAACGTTTCAACCTCCTCTCTTCCACTCCCTCCCCTCTGTCTCTCTCTTTCTTCTCTCAATCCTTCAACGTTTCAACCTCCTCTCTTCCACTCCCTCCCCTCTGTCTCTCTCTTTCTTCTCTCAATCCTTCAACGTTTCAACCTCCTCTCTTCCACTCCCTCCCCTCTGTCTCTCTCTTTCTTCTCTCAATCCTTCAACGTTTCAACCTCCTCTCTTCCACTCCCTCCCCTCTGTCTCTCTCTTTCTTCTCTCAATCCTTCAACGTTTCAACCTCCTCTCTTCCACTCCCTCCCCTCTGTCTCTCTCTTTCTTCTCTCAATCCTTCAACGTTTCAACCTCCTCTCTTCCACTCCCTCCCCTCTGTCTCTCTCTTTCTTCTCTCAATCCTTCAACGTTTCAACCTCCTCTCTTCCACTCCCTCCCCTCTGTCTCTCTCTTTCTTCTCTCAATCCTTCAACGTTTCAACCTCCTCTCTTCCACTCCCTCCCCTCTGTCTCTCTCTTTCTTCTCTCAATCCTTCAACGTTTCAACCTCCTCTCTTCCACTCCCTCCCCTCTGTCTCTCTCTTTCTTCTCTCAATCCTTCAACGTTTCAACCTCCTCTCTTCCACTCCCTCCCCTCTGTCTCTCTCTTTCTTCTCTCAATCCTTCAACGTTTCAACCTCCTCTCTTCCACTCCCTCCCCTCTGTCTCTCTCTTTCTTCTCTCAATCCTTCAACGTTTCAACCTCCTCTCTTCCACTCCCTCCCCTCTGTCTCTCTCTTTCTTCTCTCAATCCTTCAACGTTTCAACCTCCTCTCTTCCACTCCCTCCCCTCTGTCTCTCTCTTTCTTCTCTCAATCCTTCAACGTTTCAACCTCCTCTCTTCCACTCCCTCCCCTCTGTCTCTCTCTTTCTTCTCTCAATCCTTCAACGTTTCAACCTCCTCTCTTCCACTCCCTCCCCTCTGTCTCTCTCTTTCTTCTCTCAATCCTTCAACGTTTCAACCTCCTCTCTTCCACTCCCTCCCCTCTGTCTCTCTCTTTCTTCTCTCAATCCTTCAACGTTTCAACCTCCTCTCTTCCACTCCCTCCCCTCTGTCTCTCTCTTTCTTCTCTCAATCCTTCAACGTTTCAACCTCCTCTCTTCCACTCCCTCCCCTCTGTCTCTCTCTTTCTTCTCTCAATCCTTCAACGTTTCAACCTCCTCTCTTCCACTCCCTCCCCTCTGTCTCTCTCTTTCTTCTCTCAATCCTTCAACGTTTCAACCTCCTCTCTTCCACTCCCTCCCCTCTGTCTCTCTCTTTCTTCTCTCAATCCTTCAACGTTTCAACCTCCTCTCTTCCACTCCCTCCCCTCTGTCTCTCTCTTTCTTCTCTCAATCCTTCAACGTTTCAACCTCCTCTCTTCCACTCCCTCCCCTCTGTCTCTCTCTTTCTTCTCTCAATCCTTCAACGTTTCAACCTCCTCTCTTCCACTCCCTCCCCTCTGTCTCTCTCTTTCTTCTCTCAATCCTTCAACGTTTCAACCTCCTCTCTTCCACTCCCTCCCCTCTGTCTCTCTCTTTCTTCTCTCAATCCTTCAACGTTTCAACCTCCTCTCTTCCACTCCCTCCCCTCTGTCTCTCTCTTTCTTCTCTCAATCCTTCAACGTTTCAACCTCCTCTCTTCCACTCCCTCCCCTCTGTCTCTCTCTTTCTTCTCTCAATCCTTCAACGTTTCAACCTCCTCTCTTCCACTCCCTCCCCTCTGTCTCTCTCTTTCTTCTCTCAATCCTTCAACGTTTCAACCTCCTCTCTTCCACTCCCTCCCCTCTGTCTCTCTCTTTCTTCTCTCAATCCTTCAACGTTTCAACCTCCTCTCTTCCACTCCCTCCCCTCTGTCTCTCTCTTTCTTCTCTCAATCCTTCAACGTTTCAACCTCCTCTCTTCCACTCCCTCCCCTCTGTCTCTCTCTTTCTTCTCTCAATCCTTCAACGTTTCAACCTCCTCTCTTCCACTCCCTCCCCTCTGTCTCTCTCTTTCTTCTCTCAATCCTTCAACGTTTCAACCTCCTCTCTTCCACTCCCTCCCCTCTGTCTCTCTCTTTCTTCTCTCAATCCTTCAACGTTTCAACCTCCTCTCTTCCACTCCCTCCCCTCTGTCTCTCTCTTTCTTCTCTCAATCCTTCAACGTTTCAACCTCCTCTCTTCCACTCCCTCCCCTCTGTCTCTCTCTTTCTTCTCTCAATCCTTCAACGTTTCAACCTCCTCTCTTCCACTCCCTCCCCTCTGTCTCTCTCTTTCTTCTCTCAATCCTTCAACGTTTCAACCTCCTCTCTTCCACTCCCTCCCCTCTGTCTCTCTCTTTCTTCTCTCAATCCTTCAACGTTTCAACCTCCTCTCTTCCACTCCCTCCCCTCTGTCTCTCTCTTTCTTCTCTCAATCCTTCAACGTTTCAACCTCCTCTCTTCCACTCCCTCCCCTCTGTCTCTCTCTTTCTTCTCTCAATCCTTCAACGTTTCAACCTCCTCTCTTCCACTCCCTCCCCTCTGTCTCTCTCTTTCTTCTCTCAATCCTTCAACGTTTCAACCTCCTCTCTTCCACTCCCTCCCCTCTGTCTCTCTCTTTCTTCTCTCAATCCTTCAACGTTTCAACCTCCTCTCTTCCACTCCCTCCCCTCTGTCTCTCTCTTTCTTCTCTCAATCCTTCAACGTTTCAACCTCCTCTCTTCCACTCCCTCCCCTCTGTCTCTCTCTTTCTTCTCTCAATCCTTCAACGTTTCAACCTCCTCTCTTCCACTCCCTCCCCTCTGTCTCTCTCTTTCTTCTCTCAATCCTTCAACGTTTCAACCTCCTCTCTTCCACTCCCTCCCCTCTGTCTCTCTCTTTCTTCTCTCAATCCTTCAACGTTTCAACCTCCTCTCTTCCACTCCCTCCCCTCTGTCTCTCTCTTTCTTCTCTCAATCCTTCAACGTTTCAACCTCCTCTCTTCCACTCCCTCCCCTCTGTCTCTCTCTTTCTTCTCTCAATCCTTCAACGTTTCAACCTCCTCTCTTCCACTCCCTCCCCTCTGTCTCTCTCTTTCTTCTCTCAATCCTTCAACGTTTCAACCTCCTCTCTTCCACTCCCTCCCCTCTGTCTCTCTCTTTCTTCTCTCAATCCTTCAACGTTTCAACCTCCTCTCTTCCACTCCCTCCCCTCTGTCTCTCTCTTTCTTCTCTCAATCCTTCAACGTTTCAACCTCCTCTCTTCCACTCCCTCCCCTCTGTCTCTCTCTTTCTTCTCTCAATCCTTCAACGTTTCAACCTCCTCTCTTCCACTCCCTCCCCTCTGTCTCTCTCTTTCTTCTCTCAATCCTTCAACGTTTCAACCTCCTCTCTTCCACTCCCTCCCCTCTGTCTCTCTCTTTCTTCTCTCAATCCTTCAACGTTTCAACCTCCTCTCTTCCACTCCCTCCCCTCTGTCTCTCTCTTTCTTCTCTCAATCCTTCAACGTTTCAACCTCCTCTCTTCCACTCCCTCCCCTCTGTCTCTCTCTTTCTTCTCTCAATCCTTCAACGTTTCAACCTCCTCTCTTCCACTCCCTCCCCTCTGTCTCTCTCTTTCTTCTCTCAATCCTTCAACGTTTCAACCTCCTCTCTTCCACTCCCTCCCCTCTGTCTCTCTCTTTCTTCTCTCAATCCTTCAACGTTTCAACCTCCTCTCTTCCACTCCCTCCCCTCTGTCTCTCTCTTTCTTCTCTCAATCCTTCAACGTTTCAACCTCCTCTCTTCCACTCCCTCCCCTCTGTCTCTCTCTTTCTTCTCTCAATCCTTCAACGTTTCAACCTCCTCTCTTCCACTCCCTCCCCTCTGTCTCTCTCTTTCTTCTCTCAATCCTTCAACGTTTCAACCTCCTCTCTTCCACTCCCTCCCCTCTGTCTCTCTCTTTCTTCTCTCAATCCTTCAACGTTTCAACCTCCTCTCTTCCACTCCCTCCCCTCTGTCTCTCTCTTTCTTCTCTCAATCCTTCAACGTTTCAACCTCCTCTCTTCCACTCCCTCCCCTCTGTCTCTCTCTTTCTTCTCTCAATCCTTCAACGTTTCAACCTCCTCTCTTCCACTCCCTCCCCTCTGTCTCTCTCTTTCTTCTCTCAATCCTTCAACGTTTCAACCTCCTCTCTTCCACTCCCTCCCCTCTGTCTCTCTCTTTCTTCTCTCAATCCTTCAACGTTTCAACCTCCTCTCTTCCACTCCCTCCCCTCTGTCTCTCTCTTTCTTCTCTCAATCCTTCAACGTTTCAACCTCCTCTCTTCCACTCCCTCCCCTCTGTCTCTCTCTTTCTTCTCTCAATCCTTCAACGTTTCAACCTCCTCTCTTCCACTCCCTCCCCTCTGTCTCTCTCTTTCTTCTCTCAATCCTTCAAGAAATCCAGGTTAAACTACAGGAATAAAGGAAGTTTTCCGTCCTACCGAAGCAGTGTAAACAAGAGAACTTTAGTACCATGTACACACCTATACAAAGTTGGGTGCTTATATTTTATCCTATCGTCTCTGAGACTGGTATTGAACTGTGCTCACGAGATAATTACAATCTAGTACTCACACTGCTGACCAATTTTAAATTTTAATTAATTACACAATCCTTGTTATAATAGCAAATAGACAAGACAACATTGACGGGGGGTCATAGTAAGCTTGCTTGAATCCTGTTAACTGCAAAAGCTGTACTGTTTAGAATGTGTTTGAATTCGATAGATATTAGATATCACATTTCACATTGTTCCAAGACCCGAGACAAAATCAGGAGTATTTTTAGCATGAAGTTCCAAGTAAGAGCTAGTGTAGGTAAGTAGGTAAGTGGTCTTGTTTGTGCAGGAGAGACGAAAGTAAGAAGGCGGAAATACTCGTAGATAAAGATTTTGTACATTTTCGGTAAGTATTCTATCAATATTTTTCATTATGTGTAGATACGAGGTAGATATGTACAAAATGTCTAAAAGGTTTCACTCCTGAGTCTCTAATATTCTCCTCAGCCCCTCGATGTAAGTATTAATGATCATTTATTAACGAAGAACATTAAATTTTATAATTAGTTTAATCTGTGCAAACAAAATTCTTGCTCGGCGGAATTTAATTATAATTAATCCAAGTTTAGTCAATGAGTCCTCGGTTTACTACTTGGGAGTGAAATTTTGCGTAACCGTGCGAGGAGTTGTCTAATAAATTGTTTAGCGATGTAGATTTACGAGTTAGAATGTTATTAGTTATTATACAAATCTTGTCCTTATACTGTTGTCCATATTTGAAATAAAAATCTGCATAAAGAGTAAAGATATTTAGTACCTAGTTAATTAAGATCTGATGGTTCTGTCTGAACTTTTATTAAGGTTAGACATTTTTAAAATGACCTAATGGTCAATTCCTGATAGTTACTAACAGCAGCAACAAGAGTAACAGCATGAAAGCTAAAACCAGACGAGAAGTACTAGAACCACATTAAAGTTTCCTCGACAACCTAAATCTGGAACACTTATAGGTACTGTCTATCCGTATGTTAGTCTGGTCTGTCGGTCAGACTGTCAGATGACACGTCTGATACCTAACATAACTTGACACCTTTCTTTACCTTACCGACTGGAAAATGGAATGACTCAAACTAAAATCCTCACCTAGATTGCTGAAAAGCAATAGAATGATATAGATAATTACATCGGTTCTTTCCAATTCGTCCTTTTCAAGACAAAGCGACCACGACATTCGTTTTTGTTAATCAGATCTTCTGTCATTAAACACATATCAGAGGAAAGCTTGGGGGATTGCGGTACAAATAGGAATGTTCCAGATTTGTGGTTAACATACACTTGTGTCTTGTATGCCCGCATCCTATGTCCTCGTTAGAGTCGTTTAATTAATTTTTCGTTATCCGTATTTCGTTCAAGTCTATGTTTCCTCTTACTTGTGCTTTTTTGAAAATTTAAATCGTCCCGTCCTGTGGGTGGAAACTCTATTGAAGATCTGTCTCTTCTTGGTGAGAGAGGTTGTGAGGCGTTTCTCCAATTACCCCCGCGTCTATAATCTCATATGACAGTCACACTTTACCTCTGAATGCTTCTCTGATAAAAGATTGGTTAGGAGTTACTTTTATTCGTTTTTTTATGTGCTTAAAGCCTAATATATTCAACAATACAACTAGTCTCCAGTCTGCAATAATATCTGCCTCCATAATCCATAACACAAAAGCTAGAGGAAGCATTTCAACATTTTGTTCTTCAATTTTCTCCAATATGCTGCAGGTAAAATGTGCGTAAGCTTGGATTAAGTCTAAACTTTAACAAAAGAATAAATGAATCACATAATCCAATAAAACTCATTCCTATTTCCTAAGACATAGACACAAGCATTAAACATAAAACAAGATCAGAAGAAAGGTAGAAGATTAAAGCATTCGTTTTAAAATCCCTGATCCCTGGCTTAAATACTTAATTGAAGCAGGAATTAAGAGAGGAAATTTCGTTTCCTCTAGTGGATTTAATTTATCGATCTTGTTTTCAATTAAATATTCATTGGACAAAGTTCATTAATAAAATTGTTTCATAATTTAATAACTTGTTTGATTTTCCAAAGCTTGTTTTCTTTTCTGTTGAAAACGAAGATTAAAGAAGATTTACAAACCTTCTTTTAGGTATTTTATATTCGTGTCTTGAAATGATGAATGATTATTAATTTGTTAGTTACTCACTATACTTTTATACATATTTAGTTTTATAAATTTGTAATATTATGTAAATACCTAGTTCTTGTTGTGGATTGTTTAAAGACTTTAAAGTACTCTTTCCTATTTTGAACTCAAGATATAGACAGTACCATCTACATTGCTTGGAATAAAAATGCATACTAAGTACGTCATAAAGCTGTTGCCGAGACCCCATGCATAGGCGGCAATACCAATTATTTCAAGATAAATTGGATGAATCACAGGTTCATTGTTATGAAGAGTCTGTTGGTTTAGTTGGTTTGTGCCAATTAATAGCTCATCCATATCCTACTCAACATCACCTACAACAATTCATTTACATTCTACAGGTAAGTGTTCAAATATTCATTGCAGAACTAGGAGACATCACTTTGCATACAAACCCAATGGCTCCAAAAGCACACTCCACTCCGAGATTGTAAAATTTATTAGTCCTGTTGTGAAAGATATTACTCTGATCTCTGATCTGGTTGAAAATATTTCCTAGGAAACCGAGCATTGCATACAAAAGAACTTTCCCATTCTAAACTCATGGCTTGGACCATTTGATGAGTCAGAATCATAACTGCATTGTTTACATTTGATGATGACCTACACTAGATATCACGAAATTCACAGAATCTCCTCAATGTCTACAAGAGATACTTTCAACTGCCCGAATTCTCCATAAACACAAGCAATGCTGCCAAAATCTAGGTGTTCATAAATTGAATTAACGTTTGAATTCGTACTAAAAGTTCAATTATCCCAACAAACATGAAGCTAAATGTTGGTGGGAATCAAATGGAATGTT
>NW_007377500.1:0-5961 GCF_000475195.1 Diaphorina citri
AGTCCAGACGTGACTCTAGGATCTGGAGTGGAGGCTTTGGTCTTCCTGTTCAGGACTTGCTCGAACAACTGGTCTTCCCGGGATTTGGGTGGAGGGGCTGGCTTCGGGGGTTCTGGCTTTGGAATCGTCTTGGGAGGTTCTGGCTTTGGAGTCACCTTGGGAGGTTCTGGCTTTGGAGTCACCTTTGGAGGCTCTGGTTTTGGGACGGACTTTGGAGGCTCTGGTTTCGGAGGCTCAGGTTTGGGAGGACTCGGCCGTTTGGTGGGAATGGGTTGTGGTGGAGAAGGTGTTGGGGGGGAGGGTTTCGCGATGGAGATTTTGGGGGAGACCACATTCTGTTCGCCGGATTTCGGGTCGTCTGGTTTGGTGCCGCTGCTTGAGTTGACCACTACGCCGTCGCTGCCTGAGGAGCGACTAGAAGGGTAAACGAGACGAGAGTTAATGCGTTATAGTGTGTTGTTCATACATAGTTACAGAAATAAAGTAAAATGACCAAAGAAATAATAAAAATAAATTTAGAATAATAAAATAGGTTTTGGACTTTAATGGCCGGGTCCACAAAGTGAGTTTAAACTCAGTTTAATTTTATTTTTTGGATTAAGCAATCTGATTGATTGATAAAATAAAAAAAAAGCGAATCAGATTGCTTAAACCCAGATTAAAACTTAAACGGGAAATTTAAACTCACTTTGTGGGGCCGGGCCCACAAGAAGACAGATTTTACCCATAGATATTGGGGAAAGTGGAAGGTATGCTAAGGTCAAGCAAAACGTACGAATACATTATTCCCTTACGTATTCTTATGTAAAACATGTTTGTTACCTACTCTCTTTTTTTTTAATTTTTCAAGAAAATAATAAAAACAAATTGGCATGGAGTCTTGCAGAGAAAAATAAAGGGGCTTGGCTTCCATTGAAAAAAAAAAAATCCGTAATGATCCCCGGATGCTAAATTTAAATCTCGTACCTCTCGGCAATTGAAACGCTACTTGAAGAGAAAAATCTTTCTCGCCGGCCGGTTTGGTGTTTCAAGAACAATTACCGATATTATAACCACACAGACTACATAGAATAAATCAAGAGTAATGCCCTCTCCTATGTCCTATACTACAATGGGTAGATTAGCCCAGGTATGCTCACATTGCTCACTGCTCTTAACACTCGGTGTGCCAAACTGGCAATTATAGGGACTCAGGGACCAAAGCGCGGATAAATCAACAACAGGTTGAATGGCAGGGATTACCTTGGGCAATAGTCCTGCCCATTGGTTGAATTTCATACGAACTATACCAGAACCCCATAATATGAAATATCGAGGATCCTACGCCAGCTGAGTTAGCTTGGAGTGTGTCTGCCTTGTAAGCCCTAGTTTCCATTTCTGCCCGGGGCGGATTTTACCTGAACGGATAAGATTCGGATAATCATATGTGCTAAAAATCACCCTAAAATAAAGGTAGGGGACCATGACGCTATCCTGACCCGAGAGACAGCAATGGTCATTCAGTATAAAACACGGTCCCACAGGAAAACGATACTTTAAAATCACCAATGATGAAATTCAGAAGATATTACGAGCGAAGTACACAGTTTCCGATTTTCCACTCTATCGACGTCTCCCACATGACTACCTACACCTACGCGTCCTACACCGTGCTATCAGACAATATTGACCAATCAAACGGAATCCCCACGGATTGGCCAATGAGTGGACGCTATCACGCTACCCCCTCGTCTACTAAAATAATAATAATAATAAATAAAATGAAAAAAAAAAAATAAAAATAAAAGTGCCCCATACAATGGGAAAAAATGGGTCACATTAAAGGCTTCTGTAAGAGAAACAAACATTCATACCTAATCCCCTCTTCCTAACCCACCATCCGTCCAATACAGTGGAGTGTTGTGAGCTTTTGAAAAGGGTTGTTTTTTACTTTCTTTTTAAAGAGATTTGATAGAGGGAACTCTAACTGCTAAGGTCTTATCGTCCCAAAATCGAAGAGAGAAGGAAGACAGGATAGGAGAAAGCCAGCCGTTTTGGAAACGAACATTATCTGTTTAGGATAAAATCCGCCCCGGGCGGGAATCGAATCCGCGGCCTAGCGCTTACAAGGCAAACGTGCTACCAACCAAGCTAAATGGGCTGGCTTCAAAAAGGGGAAGCTAGGTATAAACCGACGTACAGCATTAAAATTGATGTTCGACCCCCATTTTGGGGCCCCAGAGGGACACGTTCAGGGCCCCAAAATGCCTATAATTTAGAGTACCCTCCTTTCCGTGAATCCCTTTTGGGTGTTACCCGGATTACGAACTAGTATCACAAAATGGCAGCAGGAACTCCTAGTTTTCTGAACATCTCAGGTCTTAAATTCCTACCCGGATTACGAACTAGTATCACAAAATGGCAGCAGGAACTCCTAGTTTTCTGAACATCTCAGGTCTTAAATTCCTTTTTTTTTTTTTACAATATACCTAAATATTTTACCGTTTTCCCTTTCCAATAAACAATAAATTCTCTTTCAGAGATTTCAGATAGGGCCCGTATACAAGACCTGTCAGATTTCAGATAGGACCCGTATACAAGACCTGTCAGATTTCAGATAGGGCCCGTATACAAGACCTGTCAGATTTCAGATAGGGCCCGTATACAAGACCTGTCAGATTTCAGATAGGGCCCGTATACAAGACCTGTCAGATTTCAGATAGGGCCCGTATACAAGACCTGTCAGATTTCAGATAGGGCCCGTATACAAGACCTGTCAGATTTCAGATAGGGCCCGTATACAAGACCTGTCAGATTTCAGATAGGGCCCGTATACAAGACCTGTCAGATTTCAGATAGGGCCCGTATACAAGACCTGTCAGATTTCAGATAGGACCCGTATACAAGACCTGTCAGATTTCAGATTAGTCCTCTCTCTCACTCGCTCCTGTTTTATCTACAAACTTATACATTTCAATTCCTTCTCTCTCTCTCTATTTCCTTCTATAGATGCTCTCTTTTTTTTCTGCTGAAACATTTAGCATTGATTTTATTTTTTTGCTTGTCATTGACTAAAGCTTTGAGCCAGCGAGAGAGATAGAGAGAGATTTGGGGCATACAAAACCTGCATGAATTTCTCCTGCTGTTCCATTGAATTTCCCGTGAGCTCGGTGAATACTGGCTGCATTAAGCTGCCTTTGGCTTTGAAAGCACCCCATCAAATTGGGGTGCTCCAGACAGAGCTTTTATTCACAGAGAGGCTCTTTGGTCAATATTTCCTTACTTTTGACTCTGCTGATGTTTTCGTCTTATCTAAATGTCAGTTTATATCAATAGAATGCACCAAAAATTGGTTTTGTTTGACATGAGTAGATCTAAATTTCTCCTTTGTTTTCAGACAGTTCATGACCATGATCCTTCCTTCAAGGATTGGTAATATTGGGTATAAGAAGGACCATCGGCAGTTTATGCCCTATGTTACTTGCGATCTGATTAGATCTTTTGTGACTTCCCTAAAATATTTAATGATCAACAACCAAAATCAGTACGTCCGTAATCCTTTGAGAGGAGAAAAAATCAAATCCTTCTCTTCACTCCGCATCTCTTGCCTTCAACAGAACGGAGAAATTAAAAACCAAGAGATAGACACCAGGTCGTGATAAATTAATAGATTTTTTAATTGGGTACTGCACAGTCTGACTTGGGAGATGATATTATTAATAGCTGTTCTGTTTGAAAGCTATGCCCGCTCGAGATGTCCTATTACTGGGGACTTTGGGTATGGAAAGTGGTTCTAAACGTAGCGTTAATAATAATAATAATAGACTCTTGAGTGGAAGGTAACCACTAGGCGAGGTTAACGCCGGAGGCGTTTTCTACCACCTAACCCTTAGAGCTCCATTATTATGTGGTCAAAATCTCAAATAAATGAGGATAAAATTCCATGCCTCGGCTGGGATCGAACCCACGCCCTCCTGTTTACCAGGCGAGCGTCTTGACCACAACGCTACCATTTCCGCCCGGGGCGGATTTTATCCTGAACGGATAAGGTTCGGATAATCGTATGTGCTAAAAATCACCCTAAAATAAAGGTAGGGGACCATGACGCTCATATCCTGACCCGAGAGACAGCAATGGTCATTCAGTATAAAACACGGTCCCTCACTCCCTCAGGAAAACGATACTACATCACCAATGATGAAATTCAGAAGATATTACGAGCGAGGTACAGCGTTTCCAATTTTCCACTCTATCAACCTCCCCCACATGACTACCTACACCTACGCGTCCTACACCGTGCTATCAGACAATATTGACCAATCAAACGGAATCCCCATGGATTGGCCAATGAATGGACGCTATCAGCTACCCCCAAACAATAACCAGCACAGTTTAGTAACGGCGAGCTCTGGAATTTATTTTTAGACGGAGTTTCTTTTTTAATTTCGTTTTTTTTTTTTTGGCACACTCGGCGTTATTTTCCCGTGCGAAGATAAGTGGACAGGCCATTCGACATGTAGTTAGTGCGAAATTAAACTTTGAAGATATTAGAACCTGCCTACCTACCTAACCAACTATTTTCCCGTGCGAAGATAAGTGGACAGGCCATTCGACATGTAGTTAGTGCGAAATTAAACTTTGAAGATATTAGAACCTGCCTACCCACCTAAACCCCCTCGTCTACTAAAAAAAAAATAATAATAATAAAAATATAAAATGAAAGTGCCCTATAAAATGGGAAAAAATGGGTCACATTAAAGGCTTCTGTAAGAGAAATAAACATTCATACCTAATCCCCTCTTCCTAACCCACCATCCGTCTAATACAGTGGAGTGTTATGAGCTTTTCAAAAGGGCTGTTTTTTACTTTCTTTTTAAAGAGATTTGATAGAGGGAACCAGGGAACTCTAACTGCTAAGCTCTTATCGTCCCGAAATCGAAGAGAGAAGGAAGACAGGATGGGAGAAAGCCAGCCGTTTTGAAAACGAACATTATCTGTTTAGGATAAAGTCCGCCCCGGGCGGGAATCGAATCCGCGGCCTAGCGCTTACAAGGCAGACATGCTATCAACCAAGCTAAATGGGCTGGCTTCAAAAAGGGGAAGCTAGGTATAAACCGACGTACAGCATTAAAATCCATGTTCGACCCCCCATTTAGGGGCTCCAGAGGGACACGTTCAGGGCCCCCAAATGCCTATAATTTAGAATTTTAGAGCACCCCCCTTTCCGTGAATCCCTTTCGGGTGGCCCCCGAAAAAGTAAATACTCCACTGCCCCAGAAGTGGTACTTTTTGGAGAAAAATGGTCAGCATTGGGCAGAAAAGAACCGGCCGTAAGGCAATTTCCCTTATGGTTGGTTCTTTTCTGCTTAATGCAGTCTAAATGTCGTAGATTCGTGGAAGCTTAACCCATCCTTTAGGGCTATTTGCCCCTACACCTACACCTCAGATGTCTAAATGTCGGTCCGGGGGGTGAGAAAACCCTGAAGAGATGAAGGAAAGCGGTGTCCCCCCTTAGCTTTCAAGGAAGATTCGCCACTGGCCCTAGTGTATCGATTTCAACACCCTACTCCCTAATGCTCCAGACATTTAGACTCTGGCTGTGAGAAAGCTTTTATTTTTCGCAGACAAAAAGGGTTTTTTCTTCCCTTCGTCTTTGTACAAATATTACCCTTGTTTGTTTGCATTATTATGTTAAGGCGGTCTCTTCCTGATCCCTAATGTGCCGCGTCCATTTTAGTTTAGGACTATTGCACTGTTGTTTGCATACATAATGGATTTTGCCTGCGTAAGATGTTTTGTAACGTTTGGATTACCTATTAAAAAAGGAATTCTAATTGTGTTAAGCATATTTAAATGCTTGTCACAAACATCGTTCCCTGATTATTTCACCTAGATAAATTTCATGACATGACTTGGACTTGAACCACCAACCTCCAGATCCAAAGTCCAACGCGTTAACAACTGCACCACTGAGGTTGGTGA